>NC_068984.1:88176384-88178079 GCF_001194135.2 Octopus bimaculoides | reverse complement strand
ACAAGGAAGAAAGAAAATGGAGAATGTCACACAGATACAAATAACAGGACATGACAAGAGGTGTCTTTCGACTAAGGACAAATTATATTAAGCTGGCGTGTATGGAAATAAAGCCTTATGGCAGGGATACAAGATTTCACAGGCACAGGGAGGAATAAAGATGTTGCATGGACGACAGCTGTACTAAGAAAGATCAGGTTTGGCCGAACACCGGTCACGTGGGGAGAGAAGAGAGAGAGAAAGAGAGAGGTAGAGGCAGAGGGACAGAAGAATTAAGGAAGGGCGAGAAAAAATGACAGGGACACAGTGAAGTAAAAAGAGGAGGGAAAATGAGCAAGAAGAGAAGACAAGTAAATGTAAGAGAGGGGGAACGAAGAGTAGAATGAATGAAATTATGTGTATATGTATATATATATATATCATCATCATCATTTAGCGTCTGCTTTCCATGCTAGCATGGGTTGGACAATTTGACTGAGGACTGGTGAACCAGATGGCTACTCCAGGCTCAAATCTGATTTGGCAGAGTTTCTACAGCTGGATGCCCTTCCTAACGCCAACCACTCCGAGAGTGTAGTGGGTGCTTTTACGTGCCACCGGCACGAAGGCGAGTCAGGCAGTACTGGCAGTGGCCACGCTCAAAATGGTGTATTTTATGTGCCACCTGCACGGGAGCCAGTCCAGCAGCACTGGCAATGACCTCGTTCGAATGTCTTTTCACGTGCCACCGGCACAAGTGCCAGGAAGGTGATGCTGGTAACGATCACGCTCAAATGGTGCTATTTATGTGCCACTGGCATGGAAGCCAGACAGCTGCTCTGGCAGCGATCATGCTAGGATGGTGCTCTTAGCGCTCCACTGGTACAGGTGCCATCACGATTTTGCTTTCACTTGCCCCAACAGGTCTTCGCAAGCCGAATTTAGTGTCCAATGAAGGAGATGTTGGCATGGGTGCCAGTTGTCGAATTTAGTCCGATTTTGATTTCACTTGCCTCAACAGGTCTTCACAAGTGGAGTTTATGTATATATATATAATGTATGTATATATATATATATATGTGTGTGTGTGTGTGTGTGTACGTTTATATATGTATGTATATATATATATGTGTATGTATATATATGCATGTATGTATATATATGCATGTATGTATATATATGCATGTATATATGCATATGTATGTATGTATATGTATGTATATACATATATACATGAATCTATATATATTTGTATATGTATATATGTATATATATATGTATATATATATATATATATATATATATATATATATATATATATATATATATATATATATATATATATGTATGATATTTCTTCCTGTGCCTATGTAATCTTGTATCCCTGCCATAAGGCTTTATTTCCACACACGCCAGCTAATATTTAATTTGTCCTTAGTCGAAAGGTACTTGTTATATGTCCTGTTATTATTTTTATTGTATTTGTGTAACATTTCCGTTTTTTCCATCCTTGTTTTTGTATACATTCGCTGCTTTCTTCCAAGGAATCTAATACTCTTAACTTAGTTTTTCCTTGGGGCTGGCCAGATTGCAAAGATAATCTGGAAATTGCAAAGATAATCTGGAACTCGACTGACGAAAGAAAACTCTGAATGACCCATCCCTGTTTTCTTTGTATCGTTTATCTGGATGTTTAGTTGTCCCATTTTAGTATCA
>NC_068984.1:88167064-88175134 GCF_001194135.2 Octopus bimaculoides | reverse complement strand
TTTCCTCGCATACTGTTTTTCTCTGTTATATTGGTGCGCTACGGTGGATTATTTAAGACTTGGCTCTTATTTCTAGCAGGTAGATGCTCATTAAGCATCATTACGCTTCGTGCAAATTTCATAGCTCCTTAAAGCTACCATAACTGCGTTCCACCCATGCTACTACTGGTGATATCATCAAATTTTGAATTTATCCATAGATGATATGAACAGTAGTGACATCTAACTTCAAATCTCAGTGTTTGAATATTTCATTTATATATATATATATACACACATATATATATATGTGTGTGTGTGTGTATGTATGTATACCGTAAATCCTCGAGTATAATCCGCATTTTTTTCACAAAATGTAAAGGTCAAAATCCCTAGTGCATACTATATATGAGTGGAGGCGCAGATTGAGTGACCATGTAGCGGTTCCTTTGGCCAAATATTTCCAGTTGGATAAAATATGTAAAACTGGTATTTTAGCCTATTGTATTCATACTAAATAACTGTAAAACAAAATTCTTAGCAATAATTACTAATTAGAAACACTGGAAAGCTAAGTTAAGCTATGGAATGATGACAAGACAAAAAAAATAAAAAGATAAAATAACAAAACTAAAAAGCCCAGTGTGAGTCTGCTAAAATACAAAGAATTGGGTTTGTATAACATGGGAAAATGAACTTTGTGAATAGTTTATATGTTTAAAAAAAATAAAAACTACATTATTTCTAAAACAATGATTTGCATTTTTGTTTTTAATATGTTTCAGCTGATTCAAACACAGATATGCTGTTTTCAGTTGTGCATGTCACTAGAGAAATGCACTTGGCTCATTGGTGCAAGGGATTCTGGGACACCAGTGTTTCAACATTTTGTGTCTTGTCAGCCACAAGTACTCACACCTTTGAGCTTAAACAAGCTGCTGGCTTTGTTTATCATATCAACAAACAAACTGTTTGCTGATCAGTGCTTATGTCTGCCAACCAATAAAACAAAAGAAAACAAAGCATTATTTGCATTGTGTACAGTGCAATCTGAAATGATGATTTGTATAATTATTCTTAATACATTCTGACAGATTCAATCACTAGTTGCTGTTGTGCACCATGCAAATAATGATTTTTAATATTATTTCTCTATTTATTATTTTTTTTCATTTATAAATAACCAAGTTATTAACAAATGTTTTGAATTAACTTATGTCATATGTTGTAATTTTATATTGCTACATTCTGTGTGTTACAGGGCCTTCAGCAGTGTCAAGTGAAGATTGTAAATTTGTACAACATATTTGAGATTGAAATGAACCAGAATTATTCTCATCCAATTGTAACTAAAATTCATCCAATCACTACAGAAATTCTCAACCAGTTGCAGACACATCTTGCTACTGTGTTAGAGGGAATATAGATATTTACGTCTGCACATGTTTTTATGCTTCATTATCATATCAACTCTTTCAGGTTGCTAAAATAAAGCACCAGCCAATACTGGGGATGAACTGGCTTTGTGCCTAAGTCAGAAACAATTATTAAAACTACTTGATGTAATTGGCTGTGCCCCTTCATTCAAAATTACTGTTATTGTACCTAAATTAGAAACAATAATAATAATAATAATGATAATAATATAAAAGACTGAGCTGACAGAATTGTTAGCACCCTGGGCAAAATGCTTAGAGGCATTTCATCCATCTTTACATTCTGAGTTCAAATTTCACTGAGGTTGACTTTGCCTTTCATCTTTTTGGGGTTGATAAATTAAGTACCAGTCAAGCGCTGGAGTCTATGTAATCGACTTGCCCCATCCCCAAAATTTCATGCCTTGTGTCTATAGTAGAGAGGATTATTATTATTATTATTATTATTATTGTGAGCTATCAGAATCATTAACAAGCCAGACAAAATGCTTACCAACATTTCTTCTGGCTTTACATCCTGAGTTCAAATTCTGGTGAGGTTGACTTGGTCTTCCATCCTTTGAAATCGATAAAATAAATATCAGTTGAGTACTAGGGTTGATGATATTAACTACCTCCTTCCCCACAAAATTTCAGGTCTTGGGCCTATAATAGATAAGATTATTATTATTAAGATGGTGAACTGGCAGAATTATTACCGTGCCAGACAAAATGCTTCACATTTCCTCTGGCTCTGTGCATTCTGAGTTCAAATGCTGCTGAAGTTAACTTTGCCACCCTTTTGGGGTCAATAAAATAAAATACTAGTCATGTACTGGGATTGCGTTAATCAATTTGCTTCTTCTCCTCACATCTCACATCTATTGTGCCTATAATAGAAAGACATTATTATTAGGAGAGTTCGCTTGAAGCATTGTGTATTGTTTGTAAAGAATAAAAAGTTTTGAATGGTACAACAATTCACTATAATACAAAAAATGGACTATATACCTGTTGTAATTTAGTTATCCATAGTCCGATGATATTTCAGAATACAATTCCTTCTTCAGATATTCTTAGATGGAGTCGCTGCTATAATCGGTTTTCCAACGGCTTTGTTGGAAAACCAATTATAGCAGTGACTTCATCTAAGAATATCTGAAGAAGGAATTGTATTCCGAAATATCATCGGACTATGGATAATTAAATTACAACAGGTATATAGTCCATTTTTTGTATTATAGTGCATTGTTGTACCATTCAAAAACATTTTATTCATTATTATTATTATTCATTTAATGTCCATTGTCCATGTTGGCATGGCTTGGACGGTTTAGTCAGAGCTGACAACCTGGGGAGCTGCACCAAACTGCAGTCTGATTTGGCATGGTTTCAGATTTACAGTCATTTGAATGTTGGACAAAATATTTTTGTGGCATTTAGTTACAGCACTTTACATTTCGTATTCAAATCCTATCAGGGTCAATTTTATGCTTCATCCTCCTGGTATTGATAAAGTACCACTCAAGTACTGGGGTTGTTATAATTGATTAACTTCTCCCTCCAAAATTTGTATCTTTGTTAGAAATGATTGTCATCATCATCAAGAGGATAGTAGATGACAGAATCATATCACTGAATAAAATATTTTGCAATATTAGTTATGCTTTTAAGATGGTGAACTGGCAGAACTGTTAGCAGGCTGAGCAAAATGCTTAGTGGCATTTCGTCTGTCTTGACGTTCTGGGTTCAAATTCCACCATGGTTGACTTTGCTGTTCATCCTTTCAGAGTTGGTAAAACAAATACTAGTTGAGCACTGGGGTTGATGTAACTGACTTAACCCGTCTCTGAAATTGTTGGCCTTACAATTTAAGCCTGTATTAGTTATGTATATAAGGCAGTGAGCTGGCAGAATTGTTAGCATACTGAGCAAAATGCTCAGTGACATTTCGTCCCTCTTTATGCTCTGGGTTCAAATTCCGTCAAGGTTGACTTTGCCTTTCATCCTTGCAGGATCAGTAAAACAAATACCAGTTGAGCACAGGGGTCAATGTAATTGACTTAACTCCTTGCCTGAAATTGCTGGCCTTGCACAAATATTTGAAATCAATGTTAGTTATGTCTGTTCTGAGTTCAAGTTCTGCTGAGATTATCTTTACCTTTCAATCTCCACCAGAGTGGTAAAATAGTACCTGTAAAATAGAAGTTAATTTAATCAGCAATTTCCTCCAACAAGTTTGCACCAATGTAAGAAATCATTGTTATTGTCATTATTTATTTTTGTTTTGCTGTTTTACATCCATTTTGAATGGGGTAGCATTTGTTGATGCAATTACTTTCACAGTGGATGCACCTTTTTTTTTTTTAACCACCATCTAACTAGCTACAGGGAATGGAATGATATTTGTTATATATCAGTTTGGTAAACTGGAGCTAGCAGTTATGTACTTTGATTTGGGGTCACAATACAATATTTGTCCCAGTAATATGTGACCTGCAGTCCAGCACCTTTATTTTCTTCCTGAAACAAATATATTGTCATGGTTTGTAATATTTTTGTGATATACGTAGTAAATACATGTATGAGTATATGGTTAGAAGTTTACTTCTCAACCATATGGTTTCAGGTTCAGTCCCACTGAGTGGTACCTCGGGTAAGTGTCTTCTACTACAGCCATGAGTCAGTTAAAGTCCTTGTGAATGGATTTGGTAGATGGAAACCGAAAGAAGCCCACCTTATAAATATGTGTGTGTATGTGTTTGTTATTATTTCTTTTCTTTGACATCATGTGATAGTTGTGGGGAAATACTACATTACTTGGAAGCAGGTGAAGGTTAGTGAAGGGTATCTACCTCAACAAATTCCATCTGACCCATGCAACATGGAAAAGTGGGCATTAAACGACAACAACGCTAAAACTATATTTTTAGATTCCTCAGAATATTTTGCTTGTTACTTTTGTGACCACTTCACACTGAGTATTGTTTGAATCAGTTCTAAAAGTGCTGAAGAAGTGTTGAGATATGCTGAGCAATTTTGGTGGCTTTCCATTCACTCTGTTATCCATTTTGTTTCAAATGGTGTTTAACTCTTGATACCAACACCTTGCTACTCTCCAGCTACAAAAATTGGTCTTTTAGTTGGGAACAACCTCTGTTACAGAAACCAATAATCAATTGGCTTTCCTTTGATGACACTCTTTACATTTTCCCATCTCCTTCATATTCACAAGATCCAAATCTAATTTGCTTCTCTGCTGTCTCACTGCCATCTGCTCCTTCTCTCCACCCCATACCTTTATCACTCTTTACTTCTTTCTAATCCTACATTCATGCCTGCACACTAAACATGTCATTTTGTTTTGATTGCTACTTGCCTCCTATTGCACTTTCCGCTGAAAAAAAAAAAAAAGAACTATGCATGGGACCCTGCTCACTTCTGTTTCACCATTTATCAACCATGATCAATCAATGACATGTAAAATATTTATCTGTACATTTATATTTTCCCTTCTTTATTTCAACAAAGTGTTTCTTTCTCAAAATATCCAAACCACATTTGTGTATTGCACTAACTTTGTACTTTTGTTTTATGGTTGGTGTTTTATCACAATTGTTCCCCCTTAGATTTTTCCTTTCTTGACACAGACCAACATGTAGACTCCTTGGAATCCAGATTGCCTTTGGTACTAGTGTGCCTGGTACTACATCTGTATCTCTGATATAGAATCCTGTTTTAAAGCTTTCATAAGTAAATCCAATGTAATTTTGTTTCAAGCACCATTTTTAATAAATGTTATTTTACTAAATCATTCTAAAGTTTTGATTGTTTTAAAAATTAACTGAAACACAGAATGGACTGTGTATTTTACAGTTACAGTTGCAAAAAGTTAAGAAGTTGTATGATTCTAGAAGACAGCAGTATATTACTCTCATTTTCCCCTTTTAAAGCTCATCATCATCATCATTATCATCATCATCATTTCACATCTGTTTTCCATGCTGGCATGAGTTTGATGGTTTGACCAGAGCTGGCAAGCCAGGGAGCTGCACCAGGTTCCAGTCTGATTTGGCATGGTTTCTATGTTAGGAAGGGCATCCAGTGATAGAAACTGTGCCTAGAGCTATATACTTAATGATAAACAAACAATAACTGAACTAATTGCAAACATATATGGTGGCAAATTGTAAAAAGCAATAATATATATGTTGGTTTAGTGAATTTTCTAATCCTGCATAAATTGCAGAAAAGTCGCTAGCACTGCTTTCTCTGTGATATAGGAATTTGTTAAAGAGATAAAGAATGATTGGACTCTCAGATCTAAAATATGCATGCATTTTACTTAAAAAGATTTTCAATGATTTGTTCCATATTTCTTGCCTAAATTAGTCCCTGTTCTCACTCAGTAACTGCTTCAATCTTTTAAATCTCTGAACATTTGATATTGAGGTTATGTTTTAGAGCTGTGATCAGCATTTTGTTGGATTTCAACTTGAAATGTCACTAACTGATAATGTATATATTACAAAATTATAAAAAGACTAGCTGAATCACTGCCCTGTGGGTGGTTGATTCAGCTAGTACATATCTAAACTCCTGTTCATAGTTTGAAAGTAAAAAGTGAAACTTACTATAATTTTCTTAAAGAATTTCCATATAGACGACGTTGTCAGTGTAGATTCCTTTCATATCCTTATACCCTGAGTCCAAAGCCACAGTCTTAATGTTTGGATTGTTGGTATCATCTCCCACCATGATCACAGCAACTTGTGATGCAGTCGGTGGATTATAGGTTCTCTAATGTAACCCAGCAGGAATAAGCCGTTTGTCATGACTTATAAATCACCGGTAGAACATTTTCCTGGTGCAGGGTATTCCTTAATTATATCAATAGCCTGTTTAAAATTTTGACATATGGATTGTGTAAATGCAGTGCTCTCTGTAAGTCTAGCAGGATGTTCTCATTAAGGTCATTGTCAGCTCCTCTGAATGACAACCTGTTTCTCATCTCATTTTCAGTGTCAACGAATTGTAGCTGTGTGTAGAATGGCTTCCTATTTACTGCTGGTAGGAGACTTCCTATGCAGTAGTACAACTTTCTTTGAATCTTGAAAGTAAGCATAAAAGTGCTATCGCCCTGTGGTCCAACTAGTGGATTATCCAGTTCCAGTGAAACCATAGCCAGTAAATTATTTTAGTCACTAATTTTGATCAGAAACCTTTGACCGCATAGATTAACATCATAGTACTTAGCTATTAATTCTGGGCACTAATTTTTCCTTTACCACAGCAGAGGGTAGTTTTCTCAGCATCCCAAAGGTAAGCTTTGCAGTCAGGGCATGTTCTCTTTATGTTGTTGAATTGCTGTAAACGAATTTAATCATAGAAATGTCGGAAATTTAGTATTTTTTAAGGTAATAATAAAATCAATCGAACCTTTTTTCATGCTGTTGAATGCGTAAAGTTTCTGAAATTTTCATACTTTTTTTACTTCTGCTATTTCAGGAATTCTATGCATGCGTAAAATATCAGACTACAGTACATTCAATAACATATTCATACACGCAACGACGTAAACAGGCATAACAGTAGCTCCGACGGCATGAAAATAGATCCAACAGATTTTATTAATATCTTAAAAAATATTAAATTTCCAACATTTTTATTGTCAAATTCGTTTAGAGCAATTCAATAACATAAAAATTGTACTTTAAGATAGTGTTTAGTGAGTATGGTGTATTTGTAATTTTCACCGAAGACTAACAGTATCTGAGGTTTTTTTTTTCGAAAATGACACCGATAGAAACATTTGAAAGAACGCAACCGGTTAAGAGCGAATGAAGTAAGAGGAGTAGTAAATGTGTGTGTGTGTTTGTATGAGAGAGTGAGTTCAATACGTAATATATATATGGAGAGAGAAGCATCAAAGTAACATCGAAGGAGACATGGAAAAGAGCGCAACCGATTAAGAGAGAATAAGTTAAGAGAAGCAGTAAATATGTGAGAGAGAATTATGAAATGTGACGTATGCAATTCTGTCAATTACAGCTCCTCACACTACAGCTCTCAGTAAGAGAAAGAGGTAGTAAGCATGATGAATAGGAGAGTCATTGAATAGTGAGAGAGGGAAAATTCGTTTTGTCGGATTTTACCATACTGGAACCGGACCGGTTAATTTTCGTGAATCCCATATAGATGTTGACATTCTCCCGGTACCCTCGGTTCCTCACGCCAAGTGTGGTCGAAATCGGTCCAGTGGTTGTGGAGTTTGGTAACAAAATTTTGACAAAGACACACATAAATAGCGCAATTATAGTATAGATGGTTTATATATATATATATAATGGCCTTTCTCTCTCTCTTTTACCACATCCATCTCTCTATCTGTCTGACTATCAGTCTATCTATCTATCTCTATCTCCCTGTCTATCTATCTATCTGCTTATACATCTTCCATTGTCTCCAAAGCCTCACCCCCAAAAAACAAAAAAACAAAACAATGTTTTGTTATAAACAAAACCCCCCAAAACACCTGTTTTTATATAAATAAGCAAGATCTCTGTATTTTCACAGAATTATAATTGACAAGTTCGAAAGACGAACGAAAGCGCTAATATATGTATAAAATAAATGAAAGTTATTCCAAAATTCTGACGACTTTTTTTTCAATATA
>NC_068984.1:88164172-88166791 GCF_001194135.2 Octopus bimaculoides | reverse complement strand
AAAAAATAAACCCAAATACTAAGCGAACAAAGAAAAACCATCCCACTTCCATTGCACGTACACACACATTCACATACCCCTCCCCCTTTACATACATATACATTCACACTGAGTTGAAACGCTGATTTATTTTTTCAGCGTACAATTTTCATCATCCCACTACCAAGTATGACATCACTCCTTCCTTCCTTATTCATCTATCACCCCTTCCTTTCTCATTCATAAACACAGGAGTATTATTATAGTAGATTATCTCGGTAACCATGGGAGCTATGAAAAAATACAAAGCCCAGCATCACCACCGGATCATTCTATACATCTATGTAATTTTTCTCGCAATTCAACCCAGACGTTTGACCAAGAATCCCAAGACAAGAAAGAATCGCCCATGTCAAATTTATATGTATATGTATACACACACACACACATATATATACACACTAGCTGAGGTACCCGGTAATTCCCAGAAAAGCGGGGCTTATCCCTTGTCACATTCTCATAATTGTTTCACGAATCCAATAGTAACAATACTAAGTATGTAGGCCTTAAAACGGTTTTTGTGCATTTACAGAGAATACCGAACCGTCTTACAGAGGGTCTTGTTTTTAGGAAATCCCAATAAGTTATGAATTCCAAAATCGTGAAGTCAGGTAATAACATGCAAATTAGTTACCCAATAGTAACAATTCAAATAAAGTAGCCCTGGAAAGGGCTTTAATGCGTTCCCAGAGTATATAGAACTTCGGAGAAAATACCAATAAGATATGTATACCAAAATTGTGAAGCATGTTACGTAATAACAGGCAAATCGGATATGTGATAATAACAATTCAAAGTAACTCTGAAAAGGGATTTTGTGCATTCCCAGAGAATATAACCCTTAGGAGGGCTAATGTTGAAATAGATTTACAATGAATGTAGAAACAGACTGACATTTAATATTACAGTAGACATACAAATAAATTTGCATATAGATTTTAAAATAGAATAACAGATTATCAATACATTTACAACACAAATATTACAGTTAAATAATAAATTCCTGATGATTTGGTGAATCTTATTAAGTTTGCAGAGCTTCTTGATAAACAACATTTTTAGTCTTTCCTTGTGGGGTATAAATAAACAAATGATTAGGATTGTCGACTCTTGAGTATCCCACATAAAATTGGCTATGGGAGAAAACTGGTTCCGCAAGGTTCAGACCTACTACATCCAAGGACTGCCACTGTATCTTGTTAATGCTCATTGTAAAGCTCAGTTTCAACGGGAATTGCAGGTGCTTGTACTGGAAAGGCATATCCGAGGGAATAAGTGGAATTCTAGGAATGAATACAGGCTTTACCAGTCAAAATTGTTTTCAAAACTACTGGCATCATCTTTATTATAAGTAGTGTGCCATTGCAAAGCTTTAGTGAATCAAGGTTTCGAAGCAGCATCGCTAGTACCCCAATTTGAGGTGCAAGTTGTGCGGTGGGAGGCCGGGTGATGTTAGCCTATTCAAAAATTCAACTGGATAATTCACAGCTTAATCTATGTTGAGTACAGCATCAATGGAATTGTAAATGTGATGCTCATCTGGCAACTGTTCCAGATTGCAATGTTATTGAGAGATAAATGGCAATTTCTGTCTGCTTGTGTAGTTGGTTGTTACATAGAGTACATTGTTACAAAACATTAACGCATCTATCATTATAAATTAAGGTGTTCTTATATGTAAACAGGGTGTGACCTTTGTGATGACAGTGCATTTATCTAAAAGCAGAACAGTTCTTCATGCAGCGCTTGTTAATTGGCTGAAGTGACATAAAAGGCATCGTCATTCATGGTATATTCGTGAGTAAGTCACTAACCGAAATAAATGGATCTATTGTTGAGGAAAATACTATTTACTTGTTTAAGGGTTATTCTGGGTAAAGTGTGAAAATAACCCTAACAGTTCAAATACTAAGAAATAAACATACTCAACTTGATTTATACCAATTAAAATGTAATATTTTGAAAAAATGTTGTACGCTTACCATAGAAACAGGACGTTAAAGGTAAAATTTGCAAATAAGTTGTGGCATTGATATCTCCGTAACCTCTGGTCAAATTTTACTCAAATTTGTTTTAAATGAAAGATCTTAGGTAGGTCTATGAAATGTCATTAAATTTATATATTGACTTAGGACAGAATTGATAGTAAAATCACTGACCTTGTCTGACAAACTTCTTGTAAGAAAGTCCATGTAATGTAGGACGCACACGTATTTATACAGAGCAACTACTGGCAACTGCTCACTCTAATGATATTACTTCTCTAATAAATGGAGGGAGAAATGACCAGTGGGCAAAAGAGAGTAATAAAGAAAAGTGAATGAGTTTCCCCTTGGCCGTTAAAGGCAAATACATAGGTTATATCTGGACCCCTCCTAGGAGCCCTAGCCGTCCAATTATAGATTTTTATTAAACTGTAATGAGCCTAGTAACAAACTGGATGTGAGGTTTAACATGTATGCAAAGTTTCATGAAGATTCGTTAACGGGTGTAGACAACAACTTGATACAAACAAGCAGCCAACCAAACAAATTGCCGTTTATATATATATATATATATATATATATATATATATATATA
>NC_068984.1:88158080-88164162 GCF_001194135.2 Octopus bimaculoides | reverse complement strand
TATATATATATGTATATATACACACCATTTTTTATGATTTTGTAATATATACTGTGGTTTGAATGCACGTAAATAAAGTTGTTCTTACCTCAACTTAGAATCGGGTACCGCTGTCAGATTAGTCAATTCTTCACCCGTGTTGTCACGACCTTTCTATCTCCACGACTGGCGTCTGTCACTGCTAGCATCCCAAGGATAAACAAAACGCAGAGGTAAACTTTTCTTCTCACTTGCCGGCGTGACGTCATCTCTCATCGCTTTCAGTCTTCCTTCCACCATGTCCCCTGATCTAAAGATCATTGGTCTCCTGTTCTGTCTCGTAATCGTCCATCCACCTGGGGGGCACCTTCCCCTTCCTCTTCGTCATCGAAAGAGCTAATCACCCTTCGAATATTCAGGACGTGACGTGACATTCCATCTACTGATACATTATTCAGAATACTGATCCTGGTCACCTTTTCTTTTTCCCACTGCGTTGTGCACTGAGTATTCGAGGGCTCCACCTACACTTTGTCTCCAACTTGCACAGATGTATTCCCTTCTACCTCTTGCTGCTGCGGCACCACGCTCGGGTGTCTCCATTGGTACCGGAATATAGCCCTGTGCAAGACCGACTCTTCGGTTTGCCCTACCCTGGGTGACATGTTGTACCAGAAGACTGCCTCCATAGGGGAGATTCGTTCCCTCTCAGCCATGGCTTTAAACATACGGTGGTTCCACTCCATAATCCTATTTCCATCTGGCATGTATGCAGCGCTGAAGAAACTTCTTGTGCTCCATCTTCTAAGCATCTTTCTCGGTTGCTCTGAGCGAAAAACGGTTGTTATCAATCAATAGCTCATCTACAGGCTACCTTTCCAAGAACACTGCATTCAGCATTTCTGAAACCCAGTCGAGTCAGGCAGTACGTTCTTCCCTGTACCCCACCAGTTGTTACTCACACAGCTTCTCTGACACATGGAGCTGCAGATAGGCCGATTTGAGGTATTCGCTTCCACTCACGAAGGGTTTCTCTATACACGCCCGCTACCTCGCCACCTATATGACAGGACACATTCGTTTAGTTCCCTGAAGTCTAGCACCAGTCGAACCTTATCTTTTGTTGTTTGAACCACAGCCATCAACGGCAGCAGACCGCCCGTCGTTTCTTCTCTCTATGGCATAAGAATGCTCTCCTCTATCCATCTGTTCACTTCTGTCTCGAACTCAAACTTGGCTTCTCCTTTCTGGGTATGCTCGTAGCAGCTCATTCTGTTTCTCAGTACGGGAGGTTCTCCTTTCAAGAAATACTCCATTGACTATCTTTTGCCGTCGAACTCAGCACGGAAGTCCTCGTCTTCAAAGGAAAACCTTCTCTGGGCCAGTAATTCATCACTCTTACAGTCTTCTTCCTCAGCTTCACACTCATGCAGGCAGCACATCGGTCACCAAACTCTGCTCCTGCCCCGCCAACTGTCACGCCTCCCAATCATGTGATCACGTCCATTCCGACCACTACGACGACGCCGTCCTCCACCTCATCAACTACAATCGCCTGCAACCTCAACACGCCACCAATCAGATTTAAGTAGCCTTTTTATTTTAAAAGCAAAATATATTTATCTTAGCTTCAATGATAGAAGAAAGCATGAAGAATTTCATAGTTTTGGTTCCATGCAACAAAAATTTGTATAATAAAAATTGTGAGGTAAAATATCATGAAAAAATATATAAGTAAGGCAAAAAATTGGATTTAAGTACAATTAACTTTTTTATTTTAAAAACAAACTATATTTTAATTAAGCTTAAATGATAGAGCTCAATTCAAGGAATTTCATGGTATCAATCTCATGCAATGAAGTTTTAAAAGAAAAAAGTTGTGAGTGTTTGTTTCTCAAATTTGAGGGCGATAATATAGTTCTATACTTTTTTTATGAATATAGTTCTATAAGGGGACTTTTAATATATGTCACTGAGGTAAGGAAAAAAATCATCAACGGCACCGCTAATTGACACATTTGACACATTATTACTTAACATAATAGCATAGACTGGTAAAAACAAGGATTACATGGAAAAATGCGAGCAAGAGAAATAATTTTCTTAAGATTATAAACCTGGAAAATTACAGGACAAGTTATTACATTTGGAAAAATTCAGGACAAGTTATTACATCTGGTAAAGTACAATACAAGAACATTTTTACTTAAAATATTGCAGGTAAAGATAAAATTTGAATATTAAAAATTATTTGATTTTAATTTACAAAGTAACATTATAATTGAAAAAGGTACCATCATTTTGTTAAAATATTGACACACTAGAATACTTAAAAAATGAGAGCCAGAAGTACCAATATAGCTAAAGTTATATGCAAAGTAGAATAGTATATATCGTGGGCAAATTCTTTATGTAAAAAACAGGCATTAGGTCAAGACTAAAAATGTGAACACTTGGCAATAACTGAAGCAAATTTTACTGTGAATTTGTTGTTATAGGTAGATTTTATTGTAATATATGACTAAGTTTTGTTTTATTGTATTTATTGTACTAACTAATTATGTACTATTATTGTTTTTTATAACCTATTTTCAAATTTCTAGGAAAATTAGGTCCCGAAAATTCGGTCCCAATAAATTTGGTCCCAGACAATTTTTCAAATCGGTATCCGGTCATTTTGCCCATTATGGAATCCGTTCGCCCACAGGTCATTTCACTCACAGGATAACAAATATTTTCAATTTTAAGAAACCCTAATATGGCTGCAAAATATTTTAAAAGTGAGAAAAACAAAGACAAATTGATTGATGAACTTAATTATGTTTACGACTTTCATAAGTTTAGTTCCGATGAAACAAGGAAACTGGCGCTGTGATATTCGCAATACATGTGCTCGTGTTCATACAGAGAATAAACCAGGTGAACCTATAATTATTTCAACAATCAATAATCATGATCACGAACCGGCACTGAATGCAGTGGAAGCACGATTCGCCATTTCAGCATTAAGAAAAAAGTTGCAAGATGGAGTTGAAACAAGTACTCGAGTGCTCATTTCAGAAACTACAAATAATAGAAGTTTTACACACTGGCGCAATAAAGCTTTTGGTGCTCCTTCGTTGCCTCTCCATCGAACTGGATTTCAAGTGCTTGATTCTTTTAAATACTTGGAAGGCAGTGATTTGTTTCTGCAATGCGACACAGGCAGTAATAATGAAAAGAGGATTTTAATTTTTGCCTCTGACAAAGGTCTTCAACAACTGGAAAACATTTCATTTTTAGGAATGGACGGCATATTCAAATCATCACCAAGTGCATGGTATCAGCTTCTCACCATTCCTGCTATCATAAACGGTAGATCTTATCCTCGACCTTTCATTCTACTACCGGACAAAACACTAGCAACATATGACAAGACTTTTCTTGAAAAAAAAAAAAAAACTGTGGCTCAATATTAAACCTCGTCAAGTATTGATTGACTTTGAACGTGCAAATCCTAACAGTTGTGATCATAACTTTAATGGAAGCATCAGCGCAGGTTGTTTATTTCATTTTTGCCTGACAGTTTATAGGAAATTATGCCAACTCGGATATAAAGTTCAATATAGTACTGATGGTTTTTATTTTGCCACTAAAATAAAAATGTTCTGCGCTACCGGAAGAAGTAATTGATACGTATGAAGATCTCTGTGAGGACGAATCAATTCCAACAGATTCTATAAGCTATTTCAAGTTGACATACATTGGACCAAAGAGAGGAAGACGTAGCAGAGGAGAAGAGCCCTTGTATCCAGTTAATTTTTGGAATGTTTATAGTCGAGTAATTCAGGAATTGCCTCGGACAAACTATGTTCTTGAGGGGTTTCACTCAGCATTGCGTATATCAATAACAAGCAAGCACCCAAACATCTGGAAGCTTATTGATGCTCTTCGAAAAGAATAATCACTTTTACAGACCAAAATAATTCATGTTCAAAGAGGAGATAATCCAGAGAAAAAGAGAAAATACCTGTCAATAGATACGCGGATAAAAAAAACCTTGTGCAGTCTTATGATAATAATGATAAATTAACTTTCCTAAAGGCAATTGCTCATTCATTAAATTCTTTGGTTTAAGTTTCAGGGACAAAATGTTCTCAGACCTATTTTCGTAATCCCTTTGTTTAATATGTTTGATAAAAGGAAATATTGTTTTTGATGGTTTAAACAGGAGTTACCCTGATTTTTCTGCTGGTTTATACATGTGATTTTTATATTTTTGTTGTGGAGTCGCAATGGCCCAGTGGTTAGGTCAGCGGACTCGCGGTCATGGGATCGCGGTTTCGATTCCCAGACCGGACGTTGTGAGTGTTTATTGCGCGAAAACATCTAATCACCACGAGGCTCCGGCAGGGGGTGGTGGTGAACCCTGCTGTACTCTTTCACCACAACTTTCTTCATGTTTCTGCTGGACCTGTATTGCAAAGGGCCGGCTTTGTCACGTTGAATCTCCTCGAGAACTACGTTAAGGGTACACATGTCGGTGGAGTGCTCATCCCCTTGCACGTTATATTCACGAGCAGGCTGTTCCATTGATCGGATCACCTGGAACCCTCGCCGTCGTAACCGACGGAGTACCATGTATATATTTTTATTAATAAAATTATTATTCTATTTTGTTTTCTATTTATACTGATTAATTAAATCAATGTTCACATGGGAAGTCTATTAATAACGTCTGGGATCAATATTTTCCGGGACCGAATTTTCTCGGACCCAATTTTTCTAATTTCTTGTGTCTGACAAGAGGTAATATTATATATAAATATATATATAATGAATATATTTTTTACTGTTTTATACATTGTTTTATTTATTTTTTCAATAAAATTACTCATCTATTTAGTTATGTATTATTTTTTATTTGTTTAATTAATCTTTTCATGGGTAGTTTACTAATAATTTCTGGGACCAAATTTTCCGGGACTGAAATTTCTGGGACCAAATTTTCCGGGACTGAAATTTCTGGTCACAAAAGTTAGGGAAGCTCTAAAGTTTTCGAGTGGAGTGATGAAACGTCGGCATGATGCTAGGGTTAGTGAGATAAACTTTATGGAAGGAGATGAAGTGTGACTATATTATCCCCCAGCGGAAGCTGCAGAGTCTATGGGAAGGACCCTATACTGTGATGAATCGCCTGTCCGACATGACGTACCAGATTCGAGGAGGCTAGAGGTCTCGTCCAAAAATTATGCATGTGAAACGCCAGTAGAAGTACTATGGGCCTGGCCAGCTCAGCTGGAACCTCTTTGGGAGGTTAGACATATCTATTGACGAAGTTACTAGGGAAGACTAAGGAGAAGAAGTGCAAGAGCAAGAGAGTTACCGTAAGGACTGAAGTTATAAATGTATATTTTTGTCGGGCCGACGACAAAGGTCTAGGGAGGATGTAGTGTTAAGAAGGAGAAATAACGTTAATGATCACGTGACTGATACGAAGCATGCTGCACGTTTTTTTTTTCTGTGCTTCTTTGTCGTGAGGTGGACGATTTGAACAGGTGAAGGAACGCGCAGTGTCAGTTGGCAACGTAAAGAACGCGTGGTGTCAGTTGGCAACATATACAAAACAGCGTAGTGTGAAGTTGGCAACGAAGACAGTCGGTGTAAAGATGCGATGTAACCAGTCGAAGTGAACCCGGGCGACGAAAAACCACATTACACAAAACATCCAGGCGGGTCCGACTACTTCAAATCTAAGCAAGTTGGCTTGCTGTTTCCTAGCTTGCTGACTTGACTGTTGGAGTCGTGTTCGTGTCAGGAGGTCGCAATAGTTTTAGGCATTAAATAAATTTTAAAACATTTCAAGTTATTTTGGTAACTGAATTTAAGCTTTGTTGAAATGCATATCTAATTTTTAAATTTTAATGTTATACGTTGCTTAACTATCACGTTGTAAATAATAAACAGTTTAATACATTTCAAATATTAAAGACCAATAAATAGTTTAACATCCAAATACAAGTGAAAAGTTTAATTATTCAAATAAACGGATCTAGTTCAAAACGGGGGCACCAGTTTTCAAAAGACTTTCAAACTTCGTATACTTATCTATTTTGTGTTATAG
>NC_068984.1:88155135-88157716 GCF_001194135.2 Octopus bimaculoides | reverse complement strand
CCCTAACCCTAACCCTAACCCTACTGCCAATATGCTTCAGCCATTTTTTGACAAGGAAATAATAATTTTATCACCGCCAGAATCGTTTGAGGATCGTTTGTTTACGTAGTCAGCACTTACTGTATTCTGCTGAATGGACGTCAGTCATTGGTTGAAATTACAGAAATACGACAACTTTAACATGAAATAAGTTGCAATATAATAATTTTTCTTAAGAAGACTAAGAGAAAAAGATGTTTTATATGACACATTCTACCAGTGTCCCAAGTTTCAAAGTGTTTCGTTAAGAAAATACTGGTGCCCCCGTTTTGAACTAGATCCAAATAAACTGGCAACGACACTTGCTGATTGTTACATTTGAATGACGCAATCAACTGAGAAGTTTTTGTGGTTTTCACCACTTCACACTTCACTATACTTTCTAAACAAGCAAGTTTCGTGTAATTTTGCAGAAAAACGACCATGGATTTTTCAGATGTTAGAAATTTAAGAAATGTATATGAACAGGAAAGACGACAGAAGAAAGTCCGAAATTATTTTCGAGAAGGTCACCATAATTTTCAGCCTGAAGATCGTAAGGTTGTGGTCAGCTGCACAAATTATCACAAATCTAATATCATGCGCAGATTATCATAAAGCTGTTAGAGAGATCATCCACCTATCAGTTGTATTATTTGATTTATTCCTGTCTTCTACAAACTCACCGCCGATTTCATGCTCAAAACTGCAATGTGTCGGAGCTACATGTGTTAGAATTGCTTTTGACACGATATATGATTGAACTGAAGGTCTGGCAATTATTACTATGACTTCGAAAGTCGATCCTGAGTCTTCTTTAGATGAGCTTCATAGAATGTACGTTTTGGTTTCTAAACGTTTCAATGGTAAAACGTTTTTTGTTACTCCCTATGTCTTCCTTTCGTATTACCATATTATTCTCGAATTGAAACTTCGTCACGATTTGCATAGTATGACCAACTATTTATTGGAACTAGCGCTATATGATGACTTTCTTAGCCTAAAAATTACTTTAAACAAGTCTTGTAGCGGCAGTTGCTCTTTATACGGGGATAATTATCTTTGACTTCCACACCGGATGGTTTAAGGATTTGTCAATTCTAACACCATATAATGGAGAGGAGGAAGACATGCGAGTTGTTCATGAACGCATGAAATTTTTATTAAAAACAGCTTATCTTGAAGCAAGGGAACATACAACACAGGCAAGATATGGTTTTAAAGAGAGCAACTATATGAGCGCTCTTGATTATTCAAACCTTTAATAAAAGTTTAAAACTTTTGTGGGTTCTTTTCTACTTGGCTCTCACTTTTCAATTCCTTTAATTTTGTTACAATTGATTTCAAATTTGGTATATTCATGTAGTAGTGCATGCTAGTTATGGAGATGAAATTAATTTTTGCCATAAATTAATAAATACAAAAGTTTAATAGCTTCTTAATATTTGCCTATTTTGGGTAATTTTATCCTATCGTAAGCTACAAACATATTGCTCCCAGTTTCCATTGTAACAAGACAAGCTGTTGTCTGCTTAAAATTACTATATTCTGAACTTCCGTTCTTGAATTTTCACGACAAAAAATCTATTGTTTACATGAATTGAACTAAAGTACAGTATTACTACAGTTTATTCCTTTGTAATTTTTCGCAAACAAATTTCATTGAGGAATTTTCCTATTTAAATTGTTTACATTCCTGTTCGAACGTTTGTTTTGCATTCTTTTATCAGACAGAAAAACTAATGGGTCTTTTCTGTTACTGTGAGTGTTAGAAATTTAAACGTTTCAAATTTGGTATTTTGATGTGATTTTTCACGCTGAATCTGATTTTCATATTTACTTGTTCCAGAAAAATTTTAGAAAAATGTTCGCTAAAAATGTTTCTAATTGATTAACCCCAGGTTATCCACGAGTCAGAGTGGCCCTAAACGCCAACCCTAAGTTCCAAGCCTAACCCTAAGCCCTAATTCTAACCTTAAACTCCAATGCTAAACTCTAGACCTTAAATCCTAATTCTAACCCCAAACCTCAACCCTAAACCCGAACTCTAACCGTAAACACAAATTCTAACCTTAAACCCCAACCCTAAAATCTGACTCTAACTCTAGTGTATATCAAACGTTCGTTTCTGAATTTTCGCCATTAATTGTTTACATGGACCGAGCTATAGTAGTATAACATACAGTTTGTATTTTTGTAATGTTCCGCAAAAAAAAAAAAAAAAAAAAATTAAGGATTTTTCCGTTTTATATTGCCTGTTCCAACGTTCCACATGACTTTATTCATTTAAACCTATTAAAACTTCAAAACTTCTTTCAACTTTCGATGTCATAATATATTGCTTCCATTTATTTAATAAACGTTATTACGCAGAAACTGCCAGCTTCCAAATCCCGTTTTGTGATTGGATAACATAATCAAACTTTAAACCACTGTAGCATTTTCTAAAACCTTTCTGGAACAAGTGAACAACAGTAACATATTCAACGTGAAAAATTACATCAATATACCGAATTTGAAAATTTTCATTTACTTTTTAAAATTTCAAAAAATTAACGCCAGA
>NC_068984.1:88150658-88152674 GCF_001194135.2 Octopus bimaculoides | reverse complement strand
TATATATATATATATATATATATATATATATATATATATATATATATGTATATGTAAGTATATGTATATATACTGGTCATGTCAATCTTTTGCTACTCTGACTTTCATTTTAGGCGAGTTATGACCTGCCTGCAGATTCTGTTTACCTACCGGTGAAATCAAGAGTAGCAAGAAACAGATTTTACCAAAATAAAGTATATTATTAATCTCTGCTATGGTATTGAATACTCGTTTTTCTAACAGTTGATGCTAAAGGCATATATATATATGCCTTTAGCATCAATAATATTGTTTAGATTAGTGAATACAAGTATTCTTATGGCAGGGTCTACAGTTATGGTTCATTGCAATTCTGTATTGTAAATCCGTGGTTGGGCTCCAGAGAAACTGGATTTGTACACAGAGTGTAAGACAAGTTGCAGATAATGGTCATTACACATTTTTTTTCTTTTATTAGATCAATATTGGCTTACAACAATTTGCAGTCATTATAGGTACGTTACTGATAGGCTTGCTCAATCGACCCATTGATCAGTTGAGAAAAATTTAACGACCTAAACAAATCAATGTTACTTTCGTCAGAGCAATTTCTGGTAATAACGAAGCCGAACACCGAAGGAATGGTGAGTGCTAGTAGTATTTTTTCCAATTTACCACAGTGGATGGAGATAAGAGCTTTTGAGAAATCAGCAAACAGTAAGACTGCTTCAAGAGTTTCGGTTTTTACTTCTTCAAGTAGACGACGAAGTGTAAGTATTTGTACGACAGCTGATCTATTTCTTCTGAAGCCATTTTGATTCCTTCTCAAAACTTTCTCAATTTTTGGTTGTATCCTGTTGAGCAAGAGTGAGTGACTTATAAATTTTTGCAACGATTAGAATATGAAATATGTTCATTTGTCAATATTGCCTTCATTGTAGACGGTTGCAGAAGCCTAACAGAATATAAAATTCTCCGCCTTGCCAGACTTGAGCCTTTCGGTTTTTGATGTTTTTAAGGATTTCTTTCAATTCGTCAATGATGAAATCGCCAATCAAGGTTGTGGTCAATCAGACACTGAGGGTATATTCTCAAACAAATTTTGATAATGATCCCTCCACTTTTCTAAGCGTTTCTGGAAATTTTTAGTTTTAATTTTTGACTTAAGAGATTTTTGCATCCGCTTATTTCATTTACTGTCTGCTAGGTTAGTGATGTCTGCTTGTTTACTGCAGCATGTTTAATTTGATTTATTTTACTTTCGATCTAGTATATCGTTGTTGAGCTTGATATAGATCGAATGGTTCTTTCTGTAGCTTTTTGAAATTGGCTTCATTTGAGGGACTTGGATGTATAAATTTAGCTTGAGCCACTTCTTTGAGGTGTCTTCCCTTGTTTATTAACTCTTGGACATCCCAGGGAAGACATTTATTAGTTCTTGGCTTTATGGGCATGATCTCTTTCGCAGCTTCTGTGCGAGATGTTACAAAATTATAGTATGCTGTGAAGGAGTTTTCTTCATTTTCATTTTGTAGCGGCTTAAATCTGTTTCTAACTGCTATGGTGTATTGGTAGCAGATCTGTCCGTTGTTCTTTAAAACTGACCAGTCATAAGAGGGCCTAGAGACTGATTTGGTTTTGCTAGCTCTAAAGCTAACTATTTCGATGTTAAAATCTTGTGGTCGCTGCTCACTTCATCAAAATTATTGTAAGACTCTGTGTTCGAGGCACTATTCAACCTTTTCTTGTTGATTAGCATGTAATACAGTTGGGCATTCAAGCCGTTGGCATAGGTACATGTATATAGCTTGGAGAGTTTCTTAAAGGAATTTGGCATTTAGACATACTAAATGATTTTCACGAATAAATTCAGTCAGATATTGACCATTTCTGTTCATGGTTGTGTGGAACGCGTATTTATGGGCTACTGATCATTCGATATGGTCATACGTATCACCTCCAATCATGAGAGCCCTGTGCTTTGGTATTTGTCTCACTGATGTAGAGAGAGCCTGATAAAAATTGGAAACCTCTTTT
>NC_068984.1:88149156-88150499 GCF_001194135.2 Octopus bimaculoides | reverse complement strand
ACTTGATGGCTAAGGCAACAAGTTCAGGGAGTTGGTTTAGTTTTCTGAGGGTGCGCACATTGGAAGTGGAGACAAATGTATTTTGTATGCACCTCAGAAACTTATGTTGTTTGGCTGTGTAGCTGATATTTTGAAGATTGAGCCAGAACGGAACTACAGCAGGAAGCGCTCCTTGTTTGATAACTTCATAAAAGTGTAATCCATTCAAGAAAGTGTGGAAAAAATTTGAAGACAAAGTATTCTTTTATGCATTGCATTTCATTCCCTATCATCCTGCTTTCCAATGATAGTGGCATTTCCATTCTTTGCAGAGCTTCAGGATTCCACAGTGCTCCTGAAAGGGTGGCTAACGGATGTTATGCTTTGCCAAAGGGCAACTCATGACTTTGTCCGGGACTTCTTATAAAGTATTCGCAGCTAACCTCTATACCTACAGGCCATTCCCCTATCCGCAAGCAGAGATCCCGATGGATGAGAGTTTTCATTACCATACCTTCAATACTTACGGTATAATAAGAAGCATTAATTCTTACATCCTAATGTTCTTTCTTTCGTTGTAGATTACTTTATACCATAGTAGTTAAATTCGTACCGATTTTACCCTTTAAAATTAGTTTACATGAAACTCCTACAAGGTACTGCATGCAGTATGAATGCAATGAGAGTGCTATGAATTATTTGTTCTGTCTATTAAAATGAAGCTTTAAGTGTCCGGATATGCCAACGACTAGTTCGACTAGTTTTACTCAGTTTTTTTGCTTTCGCGTACTTCCCTTCATCTGGACCAGCAGGTTCTGTCAATACTGAGCTTCTGAAAACCGTAGTCGAAGAAAATCCAAATCCAAGTGCACAAAATTTAGCAACACCTTTCAATTCCTGTCAAATTTAGGCCATAAAACACCCTCATGATGTAGGAAATATGTCTAAACTTGGCCAGTGGGTCTCTCGTCATCGGCGTGCTTGTCAACTGAAAGAGTCGTCATTGAGGACTAGACATGCTACCGAGACTTTCCTAACGAGAATCATTAAAAGTGATGAAAAGTAGGTTCTCCATAGTCATCTCCAACGAAAACGACCATGGTTTTCACCATGTGGAAAAGAAGAATCCATCCAAAAACCACGACTACACTCGTAAAAAGTTATGCTCTGTGTTTGCTGAGGTATGAAGGGTGTCGTCTGTCATGATGTGTTAAACCTAAACGAAACAATTTATGCAGAGAAATATTGTCAAATGGAAGCATTGCACAAAAATTTGCTGCAAAAAGCGCTCATCAATGGTTAACCGTAAAGTGGTATTTCTTTACACACGATAATGCAAGACAACATATTACCCAAGTCACGCA
>NC_068984.1:88146298-88148597 GCF_001194135.2 Octopus bimaculoides | reverse complement strand
CACACACACACACACACGTGATAATATCACACAGTCATTTACCTTACAATAAATAATCGTTATACTAGCAACTGATGTAGTAGCTTCCCGCTCAACAAATCTACTATATTTATCTAAAAGTCCTAGAATTATCCATCGTAATACCTCAACAAAAAAGTTTCTAAAGATTCATGTGTAAAATTACTCGCAGAGCAATTGGGTTCCTTATAAAAATATTCGTATAAAAACAAGTATACAAACAAATGTATGCACACCTAAATACATTCACTAGATAGGACAATAAGTATCAGCCAAGTAAATCATGTGTACAAACGATCCATACTTCGGACTAGGAAAGCATACATTTGCCCAAGAACCACAGGCATATAGGGGCACTCGGGTATATGAATCGTTATCTCTATGTATATAAAATTCTTTGTCTGTCTGTCTGTTCTCTATACATTCTCAAATGGCTCCACCAAATCAAATCACATTTTTCAAGGTATTACACTCCGCGAGTGTCAATATGTAATTTTTATTTTCATTTGGATTGAAACAATATATTTGTAAAAATTAACACTTCCTTCTCCAAGCCTAGATTCGAAACCGAATCTAAGAATTCTCGGTCGTCCAACCACCTCAATCAACAGGCGCGAAAAGCAGGTTTTCTTTGTCCTGTCAAAAAGTGACTGATCACCTCCCTTTAACCTTCTACCTCATAGATGTCAGGCGAAGTTCAACTGGACAGCAACTGGCCTACTTAGGTACTAAGCCTGCTGCACTATGTCTGTCTTTCTTCTGTCCTTCTAGCTGCCACGATTCTTATAAATAGAATGGTCAACAAGACACCAGAGACACAGACAGGGAGACTGTGATGCGCGCAGACCGAAATTAGTGTTCTGCTACTATGAGAAAGTGTACATACCTATACAGGCGAAAAATTAACTTTCTTTACTTTACATGTTTTAAGAACTGCATTATACGATTACAATAACCTACCCGTCGTGGTATGGCAACATATAAAGTAACGGTAAATAAATATTTCTATAAAAATGTTGATCATCTTCATCGTTCATCTTATAACCAGTACAATTGGTAAATAATACTTATCGTTACAATGGGTGACACATCGACTACACAACACAAAAACAAGACCGTTACTATTTACACACACACACACACACACACACACACACACACACACACATATATATTTATTGGCACTCCGTCGGTTACGACGACGAGTGTTCCAGTTGATCCGATCGAAGGAACAGCCTTCTCGTGAAATTAACGTGCAAGTAGCTGAACACACCACAGACACATGTACCCTTAACGTAGTTCTCAAGGAGATTCAGCGTGACACAGAGTGTGGCAACGCCGGCCCTTTGAAATACAAGTTTAACAGAAACAGGAAAAAATATGAGAGAAAGTTGTGGTGAAAGGGAACAGCAGAGATCGCCACCACCCTCTGCCGGAACCTCGTGGAGCTTTAAGTGTTTTTGCTCAATAAATACTCACAATGTCCGGTCTGCTAATCGAAACCGCGACTCTGCTGCCCAAACCACTGGGCCATTGTGCTTCCACACACAAGCACACACACATATATAATGATGAGGTTTGAGAATTTGAATTCATATTATTTATTCTACCAAGGGATTTCCATAGGATCATAGGATTACGACCGTTTCATAACTTTCTTCATGTAGTATTAATTCCAGGATGCAAGAAATTATGCGTACATGTTTGCATTACTATGCATGCTAATCATTATAAAGGCGTGGCTGGGTGGTAAGAAGCCTGCTTCTCAATCACACAATTCTGTGTTCTGTCGACATGCGTGACACTTTGAGCAAGTGTTTTCTACTAAAGCCTCGGGCCTACCAAAGCCCTGTGAGTTGATTTGATAGATGGAAACTGAAAGAAACCTGTCGCATTATATATATGTATATTTATGTGTGTATGCGTGTGTATGTGCGCGCGCACGTGCGTGTGTGTGCGTGGTGTGTGTGTGTGTGTGTGTGTGAATGTGTGCCTTTGAGTCTGTGTTTGTTCCCCACTTTTAATCTGTGCTTACGTCCGCATAAACTAGCGTTTCGACAAAACAGACAGATAGAATAAGTACTAGGCTTTAAAACATAAATCCTGGGGTCGATTTGTGTGACTAAAACTTTTCGAGGCAGTGCCCCATCATGGCTGCTGTCAAATGACTGAAATATGTAAAAGATAATAGATTCGCAAAATAATTCAAATAAAAATTCTAGCTCATCAGAGCATCAAGACATCGTGGTTACATTAACAGTTCAGCTCTCGAAATGCCCGT
>NC_068984.1:88141531-88142184 GCF_001194135.2 Octopus bimaculoides | reverse complement strand
ATCTTTAATTGCAGCACAAGATCAAAGCCTTCCCACCAGAAATCTACCAAAAACACATAATGAAAAAAAAAAAATACAAGTAACTGCAGAATATGTGGTGATAAAGAAGAAATAATCATATTGTTTCTGAGTGCCCAGTCCTGGCTAAGAAAGAATATATTTACACACCCGACAGAATTGGGACCTATATACACTGGAAGCTATGCCAACACAATGGAATGACCTTTCTACTTACTCATTAGTTTAAGGCTTAGAATAACAATAACTATGGAATAGCAACAGAGAAAAAGATGGTATAGGCACACCCCAGAAAAAGACGCAGAAATTGAGAAAGCCACCATACTTTGGGATATGCCAATACACACAGATAGAGAAACCAAGGCTAATAGGCCTGATATAGTTGTCAGAGATCGCCAAGAAAAAATACCTTCTAATTAACAAAAACACCAGGACTTACAAGTAGGTATAAAATTCAGAATATAGCACTGTTAGGCACACATCTTACGTAAAACACTTTCAATACGGTGAAAATAAGAGCACCACAACGAACCACAGCCCATATCCAAGGCACACAGAGCTGCGCTCAGTAGTGAAGTGAAATCACATGATAAAAATAAGACTACTGAATAAAAATAATCCTTCCTCACTATGGG
>NC_068984.1:88139867-88141346 GCF_001194135.2 Octopus bimaculoides | reverse complement strand
TTTTTTTTGGGGGGGGGGGGGTTATCATCAATCACATCGAAGCCAGTGCTCAACAAGTATTGTAAGGACTAATTGGATAAAAGCCAAGATAGGCAAAAGCCAACTAGATTCCCAAAGAAGGCTATGCATATCAAAAGATGAAAGTGCTACTCATATAGTAAGTGAATGTAGCACAGAAAAAATACAAGAGAAGATATGACAACATAGGGAGAGTAATCCACTGGGAGTTGTGTAGAAAGCTAGGATATGACCGCACTCATAAATGGTATGAACATGAACCTAGGAGAGTGCTAGAAAGTAAGATATATAAGATGTTGTGTGACTTTAACGTTCAGACTAATAGAGTAATATAAGCTAGAAGGCCTGATTTAGTAGTAGTAAAGAGAAGAGGAAGTGTCAGATAATGAACCTTACCAAATGACGAAAAAAATCAATATGAGAAGTATAGAAAAAATAGCAAAGTACCAGAACCTAGCCATTGAATTACAGAGGCAAATGGAAAGTGTGGGTAAATGTATCCAAATAGTTGGAGGTGCATTAGGAACTATCCCTAAAGATTTGAACAGATGGATAGAGGAAATAAGCATACAACCCAGTTTAGCACAGTTCCAGGCAACAGTGCTATTAGGGACAGCTATGATACTTAGGAGGGTTCTTGGCATTTAAAATTACTTGTTGTAGCCCAATGTCAGGCATTTTTCTTTTCCAACAGTTTAATTTGTTGTGTATAATAATAATGATGATAATAATAATAATAATAATAATAATAATAATAATAATAATAATAATAATAATAATAATAATAATAATAATAATAATAATAATAATAATAATAATCATAACAATAATAACAACAAAACTGAACTCAACTATAAAAATCACATCGAAGCTATTAACACTCTGGCACTTCCAGTAGTCCAATATAGTTTTAACATCATTAACTGGAATCTTACAGAGCTCCAACGCCTGGACAGGAAGACAAGAAAACTACTAATTCCTAAGCACATGTACTACCCAAAAGCAGATGTTGATCGTTTGTACCTACCTAGAAGTAATGGGGGAAGTGAGATGATGCAGGTCGAACAGCGCTAAAAGAACTCCACAATACCAACGAATAGGTACACATCCAGTACAGAGGACTGGATGCTGCGTCTTGTGTGCAAACACGAAAGCTGCCAAAGATAATATAATTTATTTATCAAGGAAGCTTTCATATTCGCAAAGGAACTTGGCATTAATTCTGAAATATTTAAATATTTGAAGAACCTGAAACCATTGCCACAAAACAAGCAAAATGGATCAAACCGACTGCAAAAAAGAACGGGCAGAAACAAATTGAGGAGCGGTAGAGCCAGAAGCCTCTGCATGGACAGTATATACTTCGAAGTCGAAATGCTGATGTAGATCAAGCAATAGCCCATCAGTGGCTGAGAAGTTCAGGACTGAAAGCAGAAGCTGAAGGTTTCATATTAGCAGCAC
>NC_068984.1:88138051-88139838 GCF_001194135.2 Octopus bimaculoides | reverse complement strand
CCAAACGAATACAAAAATCGTAACGATAGGGTAGGATAGTATTTACACAGGAAAATATGTAAACAGTACAAAATCAGCACTCCTGTTTACTGGTATGAACAACATCCTGAGCCAGTCATTGAAGGTAAAAATATCACTCCCCTCTGGGATTTTCTAGTAAACACTGACATAACGATCAAGGATAATCGACCAGACGTAATTATAAAAGACAAGGAAGAAAATACTTGTAGACTGATAGATGTAAGTGTTCCCACTGTTAAAAATGTATCTGTCAAGGAATTTGACAAATTAAGTAAATATAAGGACCTGGAAATTGAAATACAAAAGATGTGGCATCTTAAAACGGGAACTGTTCCTGTTATTGAAGGTGCCCTAGGTATGATAGAAAAAAGAGATGTCAGGAACATCTAGATAAGATCCCAGGAGAACCATGTTTCAGAAAAATTCAAAAGATTGTACTGACAAGTACTGCCCACACCCTTAGAAAAACCCTATCCATTTAAATGTCTGTGTTGTATTACATGAAGATATTTCACTACTTCCCCTCCGCAAGCGTTCAGTCATACTATAACATCTCTTATCCGACACCTGCCCCAGGAAACTGGGTGCGTCTCAGCGAGTGACTGTAACAAACATGCAGATTAAAAGTAAATAATAATAATAATAATAATAATAATAATAATAATAATAATAATAATAAAAAATTTGAATTTTATACAATATATGTTTCAAAACTAAAATAAAATAGTCTAATTTCTTTATATATTTTATGAGTAATTTCAAATGCACCTCTGTTTGATTTTTGACTTTCATCTTTTATTCGGCACAGATAAAATACAAAGGAAATACCAATCATATGCATCTTCTTCTAACATATGTGGGCTTGTGCCAACGTTAGAAATTATATCTGTTATGTTAACTGTATATCATAAAAATATCATTCACTTATATCGCCAAAGTTCATATAATATTAATAGAGTAAAAAGAAAAAAAATAATCCTAAGTTTTTGTGACCTGCTTTATCAAGAGGTTCTAAGTGTCAAAGACTTTTCTATTTTTCCTTGAGCGTGAAATTAATACACTTTGTTGTTGAGCCACTTGTCTCTGTCTTCTGTATTTTGTTTTTTGTACATTTGAGCCACACACACACAAACACGCGCACACAAGGCGTGGCTGTGTGGTAAGAAGCTTTCTTCTGGTTTGGCGCAATTGCATCACTTCTGGTAAGGTTGCGTTTGGACGTATTCTGTTCGTTACCCGGTAAGTGTTTCTTGCTGTCATTATTGCCTTGCTGTTGTTGTACTTGTTGAATTTTCGGTTGAATTATCTGTTGGAAAGTGCTGGAAAATTTGTTGGACTTTGTACTTCCCGGTTTACCGGGGAGTAATTGTAGAACTGTTACATTTTTTGGCCACTGAGGCATTTCTTGTATCTGTGAAAATTTTTGTACAAACTGTTAATAGTCGTTTTTAGACTATCCCTTGTGCCCCTCCCCCAGCGGGGGCGGGATTTGAACCTTCTGTGTCCTTGCGTAGAGGAGAACAATTCGTTTAAAATTTAATAATAATAATAATATTGTATAGGTCTCCCATTTGTAAAGGGAAAATGCCAATTGAAATTGTTACCGGAAAACAGTCACTCATTGAGAGTCAGAAAGAGGAGAATAACATGACAAAAAAGTTTGCAGCGGTTGCCGAAGTGGCAACCGAAAACATTGAAATAAATATGGAAAAAATAGAACAACTTTTTAAAAGGATGAAACAGGAGGGTGGTGATGTAAAAATATC
>NC_068984.1:88136323-88137984 GCF_001194135.2 Octopus bimaculoides | reverse complement strand
ATATATATATATTTATCTGTGTATATATGTAAGCATGTGTTTGTATGTGTGTCTCGAATCTTTGTAAAAGCTCAGGTGTACACTTCTTCGCAACTACTCCCATCTCGTCTCCGTCATCAAATCAAATCATTCTCCTCAAAGACTGTACTCTCGATTGAACAGGTGGAAGTTGGAGAGCGCCAAATCCATCTTCAGGTGAAAAGTGGTCACTGACGAGTCCAGTTTGCCGATTGCCTGATTTGTTGCTAAAGATGTTTGCGTCCATGAATTTTCATGGTGAATGTTAATCGTTTTCAGATTCTTGTTCGGTCACTTCCTCAAATCTTTCTGAGTGTCTCAATATACCGCTCGCTGTTTAAATCACAAATGCGCTCCAGAAAATCAAGGAAAATAACGCTTTTGTCATCCCCACCATGCCTGTACTGATCGCTAGATTGAGCTTTTTAAGCCTTGGAGAAGGCATGTAACGCCATTCCATGGACCGAGTCTTCATTTGTAGATAATAAAAATACGCCCACGTTTCATCCCCTGTCATCAGATCGGAAAAAAAAAATGTCTTCAAATGTTTCTAACAGCTCAGAGCAGACGTTTACCCTATCCCTCCTCCAAATCGATGTACCCACTTTGCACACACTTTGCGATACCCAGTCTCGCACCATCTTCTCTAATGCATTTTGATAACAGTGCAGGAAGTTCAAGAATTGTGACTTTTACTAAGCGAATTAATTCGTCCAGTTGCTGGTGAATGGTGTCAATGATCGCAGTTGATGTTTTTCCAGTGCGCGGTCTGTCTTCAATGTTGTTTTCCTCTTTTTTAAACATTTTCATCAGTTAGCGTACATTACTTCTGTCAATAGCGTCATCTCTCCGTAAGCAACTAGTAGCTTTGTATGGATGTCGGACCGCTTGCATCCCTCTCTATCAAGAATTCAATAACGGTATGTTATTTCTGCTTGGAATCAATTATTTGCCTGCAATGAAGAACAAGAAGAAGAGTTGCCTTAGACGAAGAGTTGCTCTATCAACACGTACTATTTAAACGATCTATCAGGTGATATAAATGTCACGTTTATCTTTCAATTACTTTCGGTATCCTCCTCGTGCACACATGCACACATATACACATATGTACATTTACACAATGCACACATAAACACATGCATATGTATATGCATAGAAAGAAAACACGTATACACACATAAAAACACACACGCACAAACACACACGTACATATTACATATGTACATCCATACAAATATATATTCATATATTTATATCGATATCTATATCTAACTTCTTGTCTGTCTGTCGGTCTTTCTGCCTGTCCGTTCGTCGACCTGCCTGTCTGCCTGTATGACTTTCTATTTGTTCGTTTATATATGAATGTGTATGCGTGTGAGTGTGTGTGTATGCATGTGTGTGTGTATATGTATGTATGTATGTATGTATGCATGAATGTACGTATGTATGTATGTATGTATATATGTATGTATGCATGTATGTTGATTAAATACATACATTTGCATTTGAGAAACTTTGCAAATAAGTTAGAATTATGATTTGTGTATTTTATAGGCCCAAATATCATAAAAGTTATGCCTTGCAATTTTATTATAATAGTTTTGGGCATTAAATAGATTTAAAACACTCCATGTTATTTT
>NC_068984.1:88130941-88136278 GCF_001194135.2 Octopus bimaculoides | reverse complement strand
AAGATTTTAATTATTCAAATAAAATAGAACGACATTTAATGATTGTTACATTTGAATGACGTAATCAATTGATAAATTTTTGTGGTTTTCGCCACTTCACACTTCGCTATACTTTCTAAACAAGCAAGTTTCGTTTAATTTTGCAGAAGAACGACCATGGAATATTCAGCTTGTCTTGCAAATTTAGAGAACCTATTTGATCAAGAAAAACGACAGAAGAGAGTCCGTGATTATTTTCGAGAAGGTCGCCATAATTTTCAGCCTGAAGATCGTAAGATTGTGGTCAACTGGATGATAGCATGTGTAAATCATTTCGAAGGTATTATGGATGTCGTACACTTATCAGTTGCATTATTTGACTTATTCTTGTCTTCTGAAAAGGCACCGACGTTATCATGCGAAAAAATGCAATGTGTTGGAGCTATATGTCTTAAAATTGCTTTTGATACGATAGAAAATATTAAGACACGTGAGGGTTTTGCAATTGTTGCTATGACTTCCAGAGTCGACCCAGAGTCTTCTTTAGCTGAGCTTCGTAGAATGTATCTTTTGGTTCTTAACCGTTTCAGAGGTAAAACATTTTTTGTTACTCCTTATGTCTTCCTTTCGTATTTCCATGTTATTCTCAGATTGGAACCCTATCACGATTTGTATAGTATGACCAACTATATATTGGAACTAGCGCTATATGATGAGATTGTTAGCGTAAAATTTGGCTATAAACCAAATCTTGTAGCGGCAACGGCTATTTATACGGGAATAGTTGTCCTTGGCTCCCACACCGGATGGCTTGATGACTTGTCAGATCTGACAGGGTATAATGGAAAGGAGAGAGAAATAGTAGATGTTCATGAACAGATGAAGCAGTTATTAAGAATATCTCACTTTGAACCAAGGGAACATTCAACAAAGGCAAGATACTATGTGTAAGAAAACAACTGTATGAGCAGATATGACTATTCGAAACTTCCTTTATATTATTGATTAAAATTTAAAACTTTTGTGGGTTCTCTTCTGTTTGGCCTTTACTTCTCAATCGCTTCAATTTTGTTACAATTGATTTCAAATTTGATGTATTGATGTAGTTGTGCATGTTAATTATGGAGATGAAACTAATTTTTTCCATAAATTAATCGATAAAAAGATTAATAGCTTTTTATAATTTACCTAAACGCCAACCCTAAGCTCTAAGTCTAACCCTAAACCCTAATTCTAACCTTAAACTTTAACGCTAAACCCTAACTCTAGCTCTAAACCCTAAATCCTAAACCCTAATTGTTACTCTGAAGCTCAACCATAAACTCTAACTGTACACCATAAGTCTAACCCTACTTCCCAGCCATACTATAACTCTAATGTATATCAAACTTTCGTTTTTGACTTTTCGCTTTTAATTGTTTATATGAACAGAACTGCAGTAGAACAATTTGTCGTATTGTAATGTTTCGCAAAAAAAACAAAAACAAAAAAAACATTGACGATTCTTCCTGCTCTATCGTTTCACATGACTTCATTCATTTAAACTTATGAAAAACCTCTTACAACTTTCGATGTCATAATATATAGCTCCCATTTGTTTAATCAAAGTTATTACGCAGAAATTGCCAGCTTCTAAATCTTATTTTCTGATTGGATAAAAATAATCAAACTTTAAACCGCTGTAACATTGTTCTAAAACTTTTCTGAAACAAGTAAATAACAGCAACAGATTCAACGTGAAAAATTACATCAATATACCGAATTTGAAAATTTTCATTTAATTTCAAAATTTCAAAAATTTAGCGCCAGACAGAAAAGATCCGTTTTGGGACTTGTATTGTAAGAACACTAAACACGCGCGCGCCCACACACAGGCACACACACACGCACAAACTTTATAGAGTAGTTTATTATTGAGTTGCTTATTTTGAACTACAGTAACAGGTCATCGAAAGAATTTTTAGATATTTTAAAACAAACGTTTCCCTCGTACTGGCGGGATAATCTTTATAATAATAATGTGCTCACTATGAAAATGGAAGCAAAGAAGTCAAAGATACTCTGTATCCTGGAGATTAAGTTGAGATAGCCTGGAAATATTTTTGAGAAAGATGGACTTGGAAACTTTATTGTTTGAAATGCCTGATAGGTAATACACACACAGACGCACAGACGCACACACACACATGTAGATGGATGGATTCTCTTGTCGTGAACTACAAATGAGTGTTCAGCAAAATGAAGCATTATCATGTTCTATGGACACGAACGCGTCTCTTGAAGCCTTGCAAACCTTTTGGCAAATGGAACAAGTTGAAGACTTAGTTTGCTTGAGTGCTTGGGGATTATTTACTTTGTGTTTTCTTGAGCGGTTGGCTAGGCCTGCTTTGCTTCGTGCCACAAAACCACAATGACAGGTAAGATTTCCATTTAGAGGAGCCATGTTTTGTCAGCGTACCTTCATGCTTCCACGAAGCTGGTCCCAATGTTGGAGTCGATTTTGCCAGGTCCCGAGTTCTGATGTTTTGTTTTTCTAGGAAATAAAAAGGAAATGTTGCTTCATTTCAGATTGTCTTTTAGTTTGTCTTTGAAGCGCAAGAGTGGCCTACCAACTGACCTTCCACTGCAGATGCGCAATGACAACAGGCAGAGACTGAAGTTGTTTTACCAGGTCGTTCCGAATAGCAAGCCTAACACCTGCTTCTTTCTTTACTGAGTGGCCCTCTCCTAGTCTGGTTGCTTAAAAGTTACGGAGCCCAGACTGCCCTATGAATAAGTAGTTACTAATAGCGCACATCAACTAAAAGGACCGTCAGTTAACTACAAACCTAATTTTATATCAGAACTTTCCTTCTCCTTCATGGGTTGTCCTCATCATGGCTAAGGAACCCCATCTGCCCATAAATACAAAAAAAAAAACACGTAAAAATATATGAGATTTAAGAATATAAATAATATATATATGTATGTATATATATTTAGATACATAAGAGGAATCCACTCATGGGATTCCTCACGCTAGAAAGAACTGCTAGGTTCTAGAACCACAAAATTAGGGATAAAATTCCGAAAGGAACGAGATGAAAAATAAAAACTTTTACCATATTTTGTGGTTCTAGAACCTAGCAGTTCTTTCTAGCGTAAGGAATCCCATGAGTGGATTCCTCTAATGTACTTAAATATACACTGTACCTTATATATATATATATTTGGCTTGGAAAATCTGACCTAGGTAAACTTAGTAAAGCTATTTTAGATAAATACATACCGGGTCTTTAAGAAAGGATTAAGTTACAACTCTGGTCCAATACCTATCAAGTAATAGTTTGGTTTAATAGCATTAAGTATGAAAATAGAAATAAATTAATGCAAATAGATATTGATAGCTATTACTCTTCAATTAACTAAGTAGTTTTAAATAAGGCCCTTTTATTCGCGAAAAATAACTCGAATATAAATATGAATGAGACTGATGTTCTTTTAGCTGCCAGAAGAACTATTGTAGAGTCTGAGAACAAGTATTGGACTAAGATAGATAGTAGGGATAGCATTGAATAGCTATGAGCTCTACATATTCTGCCCAAGTTACAGATTTAGTTGGTATTTATATTATTGTCATCTTAGGAAGAGATTTTCCTGAACTTGTGGGATGATGCCTTCTTTACCATTAAGAACCTATCTAATAGGAAACTGGAACTATATAAGGAGAAATTTTACAGATCTTAAAAGAGTTTTGAACTCTCTATATCGATAGAATATGAACACGAATCGGTTAACTTCCTAGATGTTAATCTTAATCTCCATTATTGGCAACTACGAACCATACCATAAGTCTAACTCCAATCTTAAGTATATAAATGTCGAAAGTAATCATCCCAGGATTTTTTGGTTTATAATATCTCTAAAATAATTTCTAATCTATCGTCTAAGTAGGATATTTTTGACAAAAATGCTGTTATAATGTGGCACTCAGCAAAGCTGGGTATAGACAAAAATTGAAATATCCTAAAAAGAAGAATATCAGTATCTCTAACAACATGGATGTTTCTCGTGTTAGTAAATATTTTAAACAGACTGCTAGGGATAGGAATAAGAATAGGGTAAGTAAGGTTAAATGTACAGATAAGAAAAACGATATACGAAATATGAGAACCAATGCATTACTTCGTTCTTCTAATTGTTCTCATACGATTAGAAATATGAATAATAGGGTAAAAAATAAACCCCTCATATATTTAATAGGGTTCGAAAATTTGAAAAATATGATGCATCTCCTGATATGAACGACATTATTTCGTTTATAATTCCATTCGCTAAGCAAATGAAGAATAATTTGGTCGGGGCCTTATACAAACTTTTTTCTAAACACTTTACAAAGGAAAATAAATATTATGATATTATTAACCTTAGGTTTTTTAAAGTTGACTTTTCTGTATCAAATAACTTGTCCCAGATTATATCTTCAATTAACGGAAAAACAAAGTGATCTAATTCTTATAATAATTATAACCGTCGTAAATGCAACAATGGTAATGCTCTTAGAACAAATGTTAATAAGAAATGTGCACTTGAGTCGTCTAGTGTACAAGAGGAAACAACCCAAATTAAATCACATCTCAACCTCTTGAATACAGGGCAAATAGCAATCATACTAAATGTAATGATATTCTAATAATGTATAGGTAATGTAAAAACATTATTTATTGAATGAAATTTTTTTAATATACCAGTATAATTTTTGGAAAAAAAATTAAGAAGTGATTTTGTTGTTATGGTTGTTTGGAACTCTATAAGCCTTACAATAATAACTAACCGGTCCAATTTTGGCCATTTTCCTTTTTAACTTAAAAACCACGGGAAGAATCTTTTCGGTAAAAAAAAATTGTAAATATTTTCAAAGAAGGTAAACAATTCAAAGGAGGCTTCACTGTTGTTTCTAGCACAACCCAAACCACCCTCTGTTTTTACTCTCACATGAATTGATATTTTTTCAATATTTTTCTCCCATTAAATACATTTTATGGAATGACGATGCCGAAGTAACACAAGCGTACTCCATTCGTGGACTATAAGCAGCAACAAAAATTGTAATCTAAATTTTTACCGCCACCTCAATCAAGCGATGTCGTGTATGTGTATGTAAGAAAAAATATTTTCTAACAAAGTATGCTACTAAAATGAATTATCGTTTACGTAACTCTTTTTTAAAAATCACTGTGGATAAATGCTAGCAATGACCTTCTCAGGCTCTCCAATATTTTAATTTCTAAACAGAAATAATCGGGGGTCAGAGAGTGGGGTTGCAAAAAATTCAATTTCTTAAATTTTCTTTTTTATAGCAAATAAATGTATTTATGG
>NC_068984.1:88127384-88128039 GCF_001194135.2 Octopus bimaculoides | reverse complement strand
TTCATTGGAATTTCAACACCAACAAGGTATTTTTGTATGATGTATGTATGCATGTATGTATGTATGTATGTATATGTGCAGATTTGCATGTTTTGCTTTATATTTTGCTTTATTGCATATTTTGCTTTCTTTGCATATTTTGCTTTATATAGTGGCATATCTAGACATGCTCATATATACTTAAATGATAAACTTCTGCAAAGTTTTAGAGATATTTACAGATTCAGTGATGGATTGGGTCTGTATATGTATATATATTTATGTGTATATATGTATATACACATATATATATATATTATTACCTAAGTGAGGGTCCTCATCCCTATTCATTCCATTCATGCCTGTCTTAAGAACTTTAGAATTATGTGCTGCAATAATCTGCTCTAGGTTCTTAGTATTGGAAAAACCAAACCTAACACTACGCGTATTAATAATTTTACCGTAACGCGAATTTGCAGGGAAATGCTTACTAATTACCTCCCTAAACTGAGCTACCAAATTCGACTTAACATTTTTACCAAATGGTAAAATAAACCAAAGATAACCATCATTAATATTATTAAAGCCTTTTGCAAAATACCTAAAACATATAGAATTACGCATGACATTATTACGAGTATATCTATGATCATAATTTTTTTTATTATTACTCCTA
>NC_068984.1:88125156-88125870 GCF_001194135.2 Octopus bimaculoides | reverse complement strand
TATATATATATATATATATATATATATATATATATATATATATGCATATATGTATATATGTAAGTATGTTTTTTGTGTGTGTATATGTATATATAATTTTATAATATATTAAAAATTTTTTTTAATATATTTATATATATATATATATATATATATGTATGTGGATGTATGTGTGTGTGTATGTGTGTGTATAAGTGTGTGTATGTGTGTGTGTATATGAGTATGTGTGTATGTGTTTATGGCTTGTGAATTTTGCTTGTTTGTGTATGCATGCATATGCATGTGAGCGTGTGCGTGTGTGCGTGTGTGTACGGGCGCACACGCGGATGCGTGCATGTAGATAATAGCGTTCTTTTTGAAAAAACTTTAAAGATTTTGTTCGGTTTTTGTAATTGTGCATTTTTTCGCCATGAACGGTTTGTATTATTAAACCGAATGTAGTTTTCTGGTGTTATATTTATTCCTGAAGATGTGTAAAGAAATCTTTTATTTATTTAGTCTCTTAATGAATTCTTTATACTGAAATATATATTGAAGAAGATAAATATGTTCATTTGAATATATACATTTTTGCGTCGTAACTCCTTTATTATTATTAACATAACCAAAAGGATCGATTCTTGAAGAGTATACATACCTTCACTGTCGTTTTTTCTGCTATTTTGGTGATGATTTTTTAAGTTTACTACTAATTTTTGTTGGTAGTTAATTTAT
>NC_068984.1:88122172-88124940 GCF_001194135.2 Octopus bimaculoides | reverse complement strand
TATATATATATATATATATATATATATGCATATATACATATATGTATATATATGCTTATGAAGGGTATTGGAGTCAACCAAGCCCGAAAGATACAGGTAATACCGAGTAAGTGCTGTATACCGACTAGTTATGCCCCTGTCGTTGCAGCAATATGAGTGGGGAATATAACATAGGTCGTGTATTTGTGTGTGTATGTATAAAGAAAGAAAAGGATAAAGAGACCAATAGCAAAGTTAGAATTATATTTTATGGATAAAGTCTTACAGCTGTTTCAGGGAAAGTCCAACGTATCCCTTCATCGGAGACAGTAATAGTAGAATGGATTATTACATCTATAAGAGGAGATTTGCAGTAAGAAGTGAGAGCGATGCGCAGAAAAAAGAACAAAGAAGAAACAGTACTTGGAGTGTAGCCCCATTCCAGCAGTAAACATCCATGTAAAGAATCCTTGCGGGTATTTTCCGGAGATAATTGTAGTAGCAAAGGTGGATATATATCATATCGTATCCGGAGTACTCTGTGCGTTGTTTACTCAAAGGATAGCCCGAATCAAGTGAGAGATGTGTGTAGGGTTAAGAGGTCAAGCCTTAAGACAGGAAGGAAGGGGGGAAGAAGTAAGAAATATGGTAGATAGTAGTAAGCAGTCTTACGGTCAGTTATTCTGACAAGAAGGAAAGAAGAAGTAGAGGGAGCAAAGGAAGAATGTAGGGGTGGAAGCATAAGTTTAGTAAAGAAATGTAGAGAGAAGGAATGTGGGGAGGTAATGTGGAGAGGTATTTATATTGTGTATAGTGTCGGTCTATGAAGGAACCTGTAGGTGGTGAGGGTGTAGTAGGCTTTCTAAGAACAGTATTAACGGGAAAATAAGAAAATAGAGTTAGTAGTGATACATTCTGAAAATAGAGTTAAACCTCTATTAAAGAAGGTAGAAGGGGGACCAGTTTGCTACCTCGAGTAGGTTACCTATATGGAGTTGTGTGGGTATGTTGTGTGGTTATTTGTGCATTTGTGTCTGTGATAGAATTTGAAGGTATGGAAAAAACGGTGATTGCAGGTGCTAAGTGCTTCATTATATCGATGAAGTAGAGAGGGAGAATTGTATTTTAAAATATGGAACGCCTCCTTTAAGCAAAACTTGCAATTAGAGCGCTGGCCCTGGTATGGAATTCCAGAGTCCAGAATGGACCATTTTAAAGTATACTAGGTATTTGTGTTTTTGAGGTGGTGAATGTGGTTGGCTAGTGTTGTAGATTTACTGTGTTTGTCATATCTAAAAGAGTGCAGGTGGGCTGCATAGCGTTGCTTGAAGAGTTTAGTTGAACCTATGTATGCAGCTGTAGAGTTATATAGCAGATTGGTTACAGTGCATTTATATATTACGTTATATCTTACGCAATGCGTTTGTAGCGGGCAGATTGTCCCGGGGCGATAGTTACAAGTAGATGAGAGTTGGGGGTTGTGTTCTGTGGTGGATGAGGCAACATTGTTGGAGGATATGTTATGTTAAGATGTAGAAGAATCTAGATCAATGGAATTATTAGTTATAGTTATTATTCCCTCCATTGTTATTATTATAGGATATGGTAGTATTATTACTGGGTATACTAGTGTGCTGGGATTTATTATGGCCGTGTTAGTTAGTATAAAATTTAAGTCGTAATTCTCTACAATAAAATGACTTTATTTCTATCTGTTCTATAAATGCCAAAAAATGTACATAATAAATTAATGCAGAAATTTAATTCCTTTTACTTCTCGTTTCTTTCAACTTGTTGAATTTATTTCTGTATATTAATGAAACTGTATTTTTTTATGTGTAACAGTAAAAAAATTATGAATCTATATCTTCAACATACATGTACGTATGAACGCACGTTCAGTGTCTTGGTATGTATACATCATAACATTTACGCAGCCTAAACTAAGAGTTATGCTTAGTGAGAAATCCTTATAATTAAGTTATAAGTAACGAGATTATCATTATAGCTTTTAATTAAGAAGTAATAATATTTGTTATAACTTACGATCGAAAACATTGTAAATAAAGGTATAGTATTCACACACCCTCCGACCCGTAACACTATACATATATATATTCATTTATTCTTTTATTCTTTTACTAGTTTCAGTCATTTGACTGCGGTCATACTGGAGCACCGCCTTTAGTCGGACAAATTGACCCCTGCACTTATTCTTTGTAAGCCTAGTAGTTATATTATCGGTTCTTTTGCCGAACCATTAACTTACGAGTACGTAAACACACAAATACATACGTACATACATGCATACATACATACATACATACATACATACATACATACATATATGTATTTATCAATAGATGTATGTAAATACACATGCATATGCATTTCTGCAAATATACATACATACATACATACATGCATGCATACATACATACATACATACATCATACAAAAATACCTTGTTGGTGTTGAAATTCCAATGAAGCAACCTTGGATCTAGATTAGAAACCGGCTCTTTCTCTATTGCCAAGAAATCTTGAAATAAAACTAAACAATCATACATACATACATTATCTATATGTATATGTAAATATATCTATATGTATATATAGATATATTTACTTGAATAATGAGAGAGACGAAAGAGGGAAGATACGAGAATGTTTATTAATAACTACAATTATTTTGACTTATATAGCAATGATTCCTCACGGGTGGGGTACTAAACAACTGGTTTTGTAGGATCCGACGGTGTAGATGTGTTTCTGGTTACAAGATGTATC
>NC_068984.1:88120723-88121874 GCF_001194135.2 Octopus bimaculoides | reverse complement strand
AAGCAAGAGACGGACTTTACAAATATATAATAAGATAGATAGATAGACAGACAGATAGTTAGACAGACAGATAGATAGACAGACAGACAGACAGACAGACAGACAGATAGATAGATAGATAGATAGATAGATAGATAGATAGATAGATAGATAGATAGACAGATAGTTAGACAGACAGATAGATAGACAGACAGACAGACAGACAGACAGATAGATAGATAGATAGATAGATAGATAGATAGATAGATAGACATAAAGGAAAACATTTATGCATTGTTTACATTCTTACTACAGTAAGTAACGGTTTCCTTATGGCCAGTCTTTTATTTTTGAAAATTAACTGACCAATTGTATCCTCCTATTGTCCGGCCCAATCCTACTCCAGACGAGGGGTAGTTTCAGGTATACTGCCTACTTATAATATTTAGTGTAATACTTACGAGATCAATTATAGTAAATTATAGTCAATTGTTATTTAGTTGTTTAACTACCGGTATTTCTAAGTATTTTTCTTACTTTTTCACTTTATTTTTCGACTCTACTGAAATGCTCATTTTATATATCTATCCTACGCCTCCCCGCACCCCCACCGTATATAAGAATGTACCACTTAGTCTTATAACTACCCTTTATACTTTTTCTAATTTCCAGTCGGTCTAAAATTTCACAGTGGGTCAGCATGTAGCACCAATTGATTTTTACCGTTCTCACTTTCTTTTTTTTCTTCTTCTCCTTTTCACTTATATTTTCTTTATTTTCCGCTCTGATGATGTTTTGTGATTCAATTTGATATAACCAATTACCGACAATGATAACTATCATTACTATTGTTGTGGCGGCTAGAACTGATAATCACGATAACTGAAACAGCTGTAAGTCGAGATTCTGCCTTTCTAGAACTAATTAATAAATAATTGATGTAAATCAATTATTATACATTAATTATATCTCCATATTCTGTTTTCCTTCGAATATTGATAAACTCTAGCTTATGTTTGTCATTACCTATCATTTATTAGCATTAACACCAATGCTCATGATTAAATATAGTTAATACACCAGTGGATTCATAGGATACAAGTTATCCCTTAGACGGTTGTTCTTACCTCTAACTTATCTTCACCTATATATATATATATATATATATATAT
>NC_068984.1:88116593-88119792 GCF_001194135.2 Octopus bimaculoides | reverse complement strand
CAACATACCAAATTTGAAGATTTTAAATTTCAAACACTGTCACAGAAACAGAAAAGACCCATTAGTTTTTCTGTCTAACAAAAGAATGCAAAACAAACGTTCGAACTGGCAGGCAAACAATTTAAATAGAAAAATTCCTCAATGACGTTTGTTTGCGAATAAATTGTAATAAATACTGTAATAAATTGTAATAATATTGTTCAGCTCATGTAAACAATTAATACATTTTTTGAATGGAAAATTCAAAAACGAAAGTTCAGAATATCGGTACATTGTGGTTGTAATAGTTTTAAGCAGATAACAGCTTGGCTTGTTAACTATGGAAACAGGCAGCAATATGTCTGTGGCTTACGACTGGCTAAAATTGCCCAAAATAGGCAAATTTTAAAAAGCTAATAAATTTGTTATTAGTTTATGGCAAAAATGAATTTCATTTCCTTAATTAGCATGCATGACTTCATCAATACACTAAATTTGAAATCAACTGTAACAAAATTGAAGGAATTGAAAAGTGAAAGCCTAAGAGAAAAAGACCACAAAGGTTTTAAACTTTTAATAAATGGTTGAATAATCAATAGTGCTCACTTTGTGGTTCCTTGAAGTGCTGTATCTTGACTGTGTTGAATGTTTCCTTTGTTCAGAGGAAGCTGATGCTAATAACACTTTCATGCGTTCATGAACAATTCGCAAGTCTTCCTCTTCTCCAGTATACCCTGTCAGATCTGACAAGTCCTGAAACCATGCGTTACGGAAGTTAAATACAGTTATCCCCGTATAAAGAGTAGCTGCCGCTATAAGACTTGGTCTAAAGTAATTTCTTACGCAGAGAAAGTCATCATATAGCACTAGTTCCACTATATAGTTCATCAAATGAAACAAATCGTGACGAGGTTTTACTTTGAGAATAATCTGGTAATACGAAATGAAGACATAGGGAGTTATAAAAAACGTCCTACCATGAAAACATTCAGAAACCGAATTGTGCAAGCTAAAAAGTTCCTCTGAAGAAAACGCTGGGTCGATTGCAGCAGTCATATGAACAATATTCAAACCCTCATCTGTTGTACAAAGAAGCATCGTGTCATAAGCGACTTTAAGACATGCTGCTCCAACACCTTGCAGTTTTTCGCTTGAAATCGGTGGTGAGTTTCTAGAAGACAGGAATAAGTCAAATAATGCAACTGATAGGTGGAGAACTTCCAGAACACCGTTGTAAAAATCTACGCATGCTATCATCCAATTAACCACAGCCTTACGATCTCTAGCCTGAAAACTATGGTGACCTTCTCCAAAATAATTACGGACTTTCTTTTGCCGTCTTTCCATTTCATGTACAGAGTTTAATCTTCTAGCAACAGCTGGAAAATCCATGGTCGTTCTTCTGCGAAATTAAACGTAACTCATTTGTTTAGAAAGTATAGTGAAGTGTCAAGCGACGAAAATTAAAAACATTTCTCACTTGATTACGTCATTCAAACGTAACAATCAGTAAATGTCGTTCCAGTTTATTTGAATAATCAAAATCTTCAGTTGTATTTGGATATTAAATTATTTATTGTTCTTTAACATTTGAAGTGTACTAAATTGATTGTTATTTACAATATGAATGTTAAGCAATATATAACATTGAAATTATAAAATTGAACATGTGTTACAATTCAGTTACAAAAATAGCATGAAATAATTTAAAATCAATTTAATGCCTAAAACTATCATAATAAAATTGCAAGGCATAACCTTTATGATACTTGGGCCTATAAAACACACAAATCATAATTCTAACTTATTTGCAAAGTTGCTCAAATGCAAATGTATGTATTTAAGCAACATACATACATACATACATACATATATGTAGCAAACTCATAAGAGAAGGAGAGAGAACATAGGTTCGTTTGCCAGAACAGGAGAAAGCAACAATTTCTCCTGTTCAGAGAAATTTTATGTGTTACGGTCGGGGGCGAAACTGCCAATTGTTGAAGAGAGTTTTGATTCTTCACAGCCAAGAGCAAGGTTTGTGTTTTGTAAGGCAATTTGGTAAAGAAAACTTCTTTGAGGTATTATTCTTCTGTTTGTTGATCTCCAAGAAGCTCGTTCATTCTCCGAAGAAGTTGTGTTGGCTTCTTAATGCCTAATTCTTCATTGTTGAATAGCTTCGCAAATTCTTTCTGTTTTGAATTAGAAGTTTTTTTAAAAATATTTCTGCTTGAATTGCAGAATAGGAAACTGGCTCGACAGAATTTAAAAATAAATCTCTAATCTCATCGCTTAGACATGGAGGCAAATTACTTATCTTTATATTGTATTTTTGCTCTTCATTCGTTATACGATTTGCCTTAAAGCTTACTTCTAGTTGTGCCAACCAGATGATTGTGTCTCCAGTCCATGGAGGAGATAGTAATATATTTCCTGAAGCTTGTGTATAACTTCTACTGAAATAAGATATCTCGAATTCTTTCAAATTCTGCTCCCTTTATGTATTTAAAAATTTTTCAGAAAGAAAAAAAAAATTGTTATGCTATTAAACTTTCAACAGCTGTAATATACTAAATATTATTTCTATATTGCTAGAAAGTGCAGTTAAATTTTTTCTATAGTTTCTTTCTTTCTCCAACGTTTTTTTCTTTTCAACCTTTAATGTCAAATATTTCTGTTATTAAAATTTATACAATAAACTATTGTCTATATCTTAATATATAAATCTGAAATTGTGTGTTTGTGTGAAGCCTTTTTGAATGTTTATAGAAATCCACATTTTCCACTTTTTCGTAAAAATTTTTACATCAATGGAATTTTCTCGATCTGAACTTTCAAGTGCAGTAATTAGATTTTTAAAAATCCGTTTACTTTGTGTGATTTAAGGGAGATTTGGCTGTTGTTTCTAGCAACTTTTATATTTCATCCCTGCTACCTGGAACGCCATTCTTACACACGCGCTCAACATAAAAATATAGAGAGTAAAAGTAAAAGAGGGAGAGGGAGAGAGAGAGAAAGTGATACATACAACATCATAGATTAAACTTTCATTTTAGTATTCTTTACCTATTTTTCATAACATAGATACGTAAAAACACACACAACCACACATACATGACCTGTGACAACAACATACACATTGCTCTCAATCTCTATTAATTTCTCCCCCTCTTCCTCTCTCGCTCTCTCAAACGTTTACACGTGCAAGTAAACAATCATTCAC
>NC_068984.1:88111481-88114127 GCF_001194135.2 Octopus bimaculoides | reverse complement strand
TGTGATGTCCAGTTTCATTGCTCTTGAGATTCCATTTTTTTTATTAAGGTGAGTGGGTATTTCTGTTCTAGTAGGAAGTTTTAAAGTTCATTTAGTCTTATTTGGCGAGTCTGTGAGTCGGCCACTATACTGCATATGCGTCTTGCCGTACTATATGGAATGTTTCTTTTTATGTGGGATGGGTGGCAGGAGTAGAAATTTAAATATTGGTGTGTGTCGGTTTTTTGTAGTAGATATCTGTTGTGACGATGGAGTTGTGTATCTTGATGTTGATGTCTAGGAAGGGAAGTTCGTTGTAGCTGGTTTCTATCGTGAAGTTGGTAGATGGGTGTAGTGTGTTGAGGATGTTGTGGAATGTTCGTAGATCTTCTGATCTGTTCCAAAAGATAAAACAGTCATCGAGGTAATGTTTCCATTTTTTCTTGATGTCTTCTCTGAAGTCGTGTTCGAAGACTTTCCCTATTTGTTCTCAAGGAAACCCATCACCAGGTTGGCGTATAAAGGTGCGAATTTCGTACCCATAACCGTGCCCTTATCTGTCGGTATGTCTTGTTAAATGTGAATGTGTTTTCTTCAAGTATTAATTGGGTGGCTTTGGTGATAAAGTCTGTTTTGAAACGTTTATCTATGAGTTCCCTGTATTTTTCTACCCAGTGTTTTATCGCTTCCAGACTCAGGGTGTGTGGGATATTCGTGTATACGTTTGTGACATCGAAGCTTGCAAGTATGGTGTTTTCTGGAACCGTATTTGGAATGTGTGTGAGGAAGTCTATGTCATCCCTTATGTAGCTTGGTATCAGTGGGCATAAAGGTTTGAGGAGAACATCTATGAAGTGGCTTAGTTGTTGTGTTGGCGCTTGGGGCCTTACAACTATTGGTCTCAGTGTGAGGTCTGCTGGCCTTTGTATTCTTATATAATGGCTCCTCTGTTCATTTATGGCTCTCTGTATTTTAGAGCTTTTATGAATTTTAGGTAGTCCATAAAAATTGCTTTCTTTGCTTCTTGAGTTGCATAAATAGTCTTTCTCGTTGTCTGTAAAGGAGTCTGTAAAGGAGTCTTGGTATTCATTGACTAATGTTCCAGTTTTTTTTTAATGTTGCTTTCTCCGGTTGTGTTGATTCCTCTTTATAGTATATCTGGTTGTTAAGTATATCCAGTATCTTTTCTTTGTAGTAATCTGTATCCATAATAACTATTGCCCCACCTTTGTCAACTTCTTTTAAAATGATTGACTTGTCATTTTTTAGTTTGTGTAAGGCTTGTTTTCTCCTCTGTGGAGGTTCTGTTTGCTTTTATGTGTGTTGAGAGGGAATTTGGAGATTGTCTCTAAGTATGCGTCTAGGTGTTTGTCACTTCCCTTGTAAGGGGTGAAATGGTGGTTGTTTTCTATCTAGTAAATTTGTGGGGTCGCATGGGGCTTAATTTTTGTATGGCGTGGACTTCCTCGACTTTTATTGTAGGTTATGAGTTGATTTCTATCTACTTGTCCATCGTTCCATTTGTGTATCCATTTTGGATTTCAGCGCTATGTGTTAGTGGTTGTTCATATTCCGTTTGTTCTCTCCAAGTGTTATAGGTTGTTGGTTGTATGTGTCTTTTTTGTCTTGCTGTCTATGTATCTGTCTTTCTAGGGTTTTGGGTCGATGGTCGTATTTCATATTTTGTGTGTCTGTTTATTGGAGGGTTTGGCAGTGTAAGGAGCAGGTTTTTGGTTTGTGTTTGGTAGAGTTTATGTGGATGTTTGGGAGTTCAATATGTTTGTGATTTTGGTTTTTTGTATCTTTTCGTTTGTTTTGGTGGTTTTGTTTTCATAATGGATTTTTCCCTATAGTTCCTTTCGTAGTTTAAGAACCACTCTTGTTGTTTGTTCCACATAATTCTGGATCTTTCCTCTTGTTTAGTATCCTCTTTCCATAATTGGTGTAGTTTTTCTTTCTTTTGGTTATTATTCCTTTCTGTTATTTCGGCCATTATGACGGCATCAATTGTTTTAATCTTATCTTCCTGATGTAATCTTTGTGTTTGTAGAAGGGAAATTTCTGTTTCCAGTCGGCATAGCGCTAGGTCTGCACGTATTATTGTTTCTTCCAGTGTTTCACCCCTTATTTCTTTGATAAGGAATTTTCTAGGGAGTATTGGGTTGTTCTTGTCCCGCCAGTTTTTCTCTCTCTCTCTTCACCCCTACACACTCAATAATACTATAAAAAGAGACGAATCCCTTAAAAAAAATTGAATCTGAAGAATCTATTAGAGTAGATGAAAGCGCTAATTATGATTTATAAAAACATGTGACATATTAATAAAAATCTGTAAATGTACACAACCATCCAGATCCCTGAGTACCTTATTTTTTCTAATATATATATATATATATATATATATATTCTTTTCTTTTATTCTTTTACTAGTTTCAGTCATTAGACTGCAGCCATGTGGGAGCGCTGCCTTAAAGAATTTTTTAGTCGAAGAAATCGATTCCAAGACCAATTCTTTGTTAGTCTAGTCTTGAGTCTATCGGTCGTTTTGCTGAACTGCTAAGTTAAGGTGACACAAACACACCGACATCGGTTGTCAAGTGATGGTGGGGGGACAGACAAAAACACACATGCATCGACCCACACACACACGCACACACACACACACTC
>NC_068984.1:88104725-88111141 GCF_001194135.2 Octopus bimaculoides | reverse complement strand
ATATATATATATATATATATATACATATAAAATCAAAGTAAGCAACAGGATATGAAGATTCTAAGAATCGCATGCAGCATAGTGGGATCATAGGGTTTTAAAGGTTGTAATTCATTTCTGATTCATTTATATAATAATCAGCTACTGAAGATTGTGTCTATTTTGAATAAAGGACAAGAGTGAGTTGACAGTTCATGGTTAGGTATGGTCATAAATATTATCATATCACTCTTGTCCTTTATTCATAATAGACACAGTCTCCGTCTTAGATTTTGTAGTTGATAAAGGGTAAAATGAATTAGAAATGAATTACAACCCTTACAACACTGATCCCACTATGCTCCTCATCTTGTTTGTTGTTAACACAGCGTTTCGGCTGATATACCCTCTAGCCTTCATCAGGTGTCTTGGGAAAATTTCGAACCTGGGTTCTTATTCCTATATTGTTGTCGTCGTCGTCGTTGTCATTATTCAGGTCACTGCCTGGAATCGAACTCGGAATCGTGGGCTTAGTAGCCCGCGTTCTTAACCACTACGCCATATGCCCATGGGCAATTATCGAGTGAATTTTAGGGCATATAAATATAATATTTTCCTATCCTTCCTTAATACCGGTTTCCATATGCTATTCATATCTGCACTCGGTCTGCTTAGGAGGTTGTTGTGTCCTAACATATGTACTGCTTCTTTTAGTTTTCGTATTTTCTAGTGATGTTCTCTATCTATTATTTTAACTTCATCCCACATGGGGAGGTGGTCTCCATTTTTCTATACATGATCAGCTATACCCGATATATCAATATCTCCTCGTGTCACAGCTTTGCGATGTTCGTCTACCCTTTTTTTTGAGGGGGCAACATGTTTCGCCTTTGTATAACCTACCACAGCTGCATGGGATGGAGTACACGCAGTCTTTAGTCATATTCTCTTCTATTGGTGGTTTTACTCGAAGGAGATATTTGCGAAGTGTTGTATTACTCCTGAATACTGTCCTGATGTCAGTACATATCTTTTGCATCTTTTCGGAGAGGCCTTTCACATAGGGTAGACAGATAATAGATAGAGAACACCACTGGAAAATACGAAAACTAAAAGAAGCAGCACATATGTTAGGACACAACAAATATCTTAGGAATGTGAACCCAGGTTCGAAATTTCCCCAAGACACCTGATGAAGGCTGGAGGGTATATCAGCCGAAACGTTGTGTTGACAACAAACAAGATGAGGACACATATCTGTCAAATGTAAATAATGTACATAATTCATCATCTCTTAAATATAGAACTGTATTATCTAATCGGTACGGAGCCGACATTAGACTTCAATGGAGACATATAGAGAAACTCCATCAAAAACTAGCTCGTCTTTCAAACCATCTAACTTTCCTGTGTAGATGTAGAGACTCAAAGCTATATTCAAGCCACCTGGCTTGAATATAATGACACTACTGGATTCATATAAAGCTAGAGGAGTAGCGGAAAAGGCAGGACATGCCCTTGTCCGTGAGAGGATCCATTACAACCGTTGGTAAAGACATCAACTAAATAGCGAAATCAAAGAGAGGATATCGTCATTACTTTGGAAAATAACCAGAGATATTGATAGAAAGAGAATCCAACAAGATCTAGAAAAGTCGCATAAGAAAGAATTTGAAATGGGGAAGACACGCCAGATTAAGAAGTTTATGAAACTTAAAGGAGAAAGGAGACTGAAGTCCGTCACCCACCTGTGAAAGCAGTAATTAATATAAGTAGCCGACATCTAGAAAGCTCTGAAGAAGCAGTACTAAACAAAGGTCTCAACTTTACGACAGCCATCAAGCGCATTCCATACTTGGAAATAATACCCCCTATTGAAGAGATAACCATAAAGATACCAAAAGCTCAGGGAGATGAACTAAGGTGGAAATTTCCCAAACCAAACATCACTAAGGAAGAAAAGTTCGCCATCAAAAAACTACAGAGTGACAATTCCATCATAATACTTCCAGCAGACAAGGCAAATGCTACAATGGTGATGAACAAGTCTGACTACTCTGAAAAATTGGCAAGTCTTATAAATGATGGTAGCTACAGCAGAGAAAAGAAAGATCCAACTCTGAAAACAGAGAGGAAGTTGTCACTGAGCTTGATCAAGAACAAGTATCACTTTACACCAATGAGGTATAGAAAACTGACTCAACACTACAGTAAACTACCACACATGTACGGTCTCCCTAAGATTCACAAGGATGGTATTCCATTAAGATCTATAGTGAGCTGTAGAGGTTCAGCATGTCATCCACTGAGCCGCTTCCTTGCGGATATAATCAGTCCATTAGCAGGAAAGTCAACATCGTACGTGAAGAATTCCACCCACTTCAAAGAATTGATCAAGGATACCCCCATTGAATTCAACCAGATGGTGAGTCTAGATGTGATAAGTCTGTTCACCAAAGTCCCAACTGGTGAAGCACTATCGGTGATTCAAGACAAACAGACACCCATCTAAAAGAACGCACTAGTATACCAATAAGAAGCCTGATGGAAATGTTGACCTTCTGTGTAGGAACTACCTACTTCAGTATGGACACTGATATATATCGACAAGAAGTGGGTTTAGCTATGGGTTCGCCATTATTACCGATAATAACCATTATATACATGGAATACTTTGAGAACTTGGCTTGAGGATCAACACCACTAAAACCAACCCTATGGCTGCGATATGTTGATGACACCTTTATACTCTGGCCCCACCAGGAAGATGTCCAAGTGCTGTTAGATCATGAACTCAATAAAGCCATCCATACAGTTCACAATGGAATAGGAAAAAGACAATCAGCTAGTATTCCTGGACGTATTAATAACACGCACCAAGTATGGATTCAGGACATCTGTATACCGCAATGGACGATACCTCAACTTCAATTCCCACCATCCATACAGTGTAAAGAGAGGGATTGCTCAGGGCCTAAAACATCGAGCAAAGAACATAAGTAACGATCGTGATATCTACCACGAAGAAATGATTAAGCAAAGTAGCAATCTCTTAAGTAACAACTACCCTAAAAACATACTATCTACTCCAATTATGAAGAGAAGAGAGGATGAAACTAATAAACTGTCCACAGTCTGTCTACCCTATGTGAGGGTATATCAGCCGAAACGTGTTAACAACAAACAAGATGAGGAAAAATATCCGTCAAATGTAAATAATGTAAATAATGTTGTAGTCTATTCTTAGCTACAATAGCAACAACATGAATTTCTTCCATTTCCTTGCTCTGTTAAAATATTTAGGAAAATTTATATTAATGTGTCCTACTTGTTAAAATTCCATTTATTTATTTGTGCAGCTGAAGATAGCATTGCATTTAAATTGATGTAATGATTGCATTGTTCAATTAAATGGAGTCGCTTGAAACGTTCGTACTGCATCTATACTTGATATCCTGTCGCTTATTTTGATTTTATTCACCCTACTTTGGGCTGTGCGGATAATATCGGATTGACCTGGTGCTTCAACTTAAGCGCCTAATTCAACTGAATCTCAGTTATATATCTATATATATATATCTATATATATATATCTATATATATCTATATATATATATATTCTCTCTTTATATATATATATATATATACGAAACGGTGATGAAAAGTTTCCGGCTTTAAGGGTATTGTGAAAGGCCAGGCTGGAGGCCCAACCTTCCATGTTCTTTTACAGGACTTAGAAAAACTGAAAGACCGTTGCAATAAGAGTGAATCCGAGAGGGGAATATGTTGAATAAAGTCAAAATTAACTTTTACCTAAACTTAGCAAATTTACAGCACCCCTCCTGTGTTTTTTTACCTGATTCGTTTCCTAAGTTCCTCTATTTCACGGTTACTAGAGTTCTGTATCGCAAACAGATCATCATCTCTATATAGACCACCAGAGATATTAGGGAATTAGTCCTTGAGACTATGGAGCAGGTAACAACCTATGAGGTCGCTAACTTGGGTCGAGTCACTCGCCCCGTTGGACTGTCGAGATAGTTACAGGTGTCTTTACGGACCCAGAATTTTCCGTCGAATTTTATAATGGGCTGCCAGGATAATATCAGTATCATCTCCAGCGGGGGTTAGAATGTTTCATTGCAAATATAAGAGCTCTGTTGAGTAGGATAGGAGATACGCTAGAAAAATATTGGTCTACAGGGTAGGGAAGCAAAACTTGAATTAAAAGTTATACTGATACTTCACACCAACCACTATACCAAACGATATGAAATATAATGCAGAACAAACAATACACTGTCAGCTAATAATAAATTCGTTTTTTTGCAGGAATATTGGAGATTATGACTGCGCAGGAAGACAAACGCCAAAGAATGTGTGATTTGGTCCGAAGAGGATCCGAAGTCGATCCGAAGAGGATCTCAAACATAGTCGGAGTATCCTTACGCACAGTTTGTAACGTTAAGAAGAGAATGGACATGGGCAATGGCATTCAGAGGAAGTGTGACTGAAGTGGGGCCAACAAGAAGAGGAATCAAGACTTTATTAACACTCACAAGACCAAAATTTCAACAGACTCAACCACATACCTGAGGAAGTTGGCTTCTGAACGCCAAGACCATCAGAACAGGAATTTTTGTCGAACTAATCGACTCCAGTACGTCTTCTCTTTTTTCTTTTTCTTTTTTGAAGCCCGGTACTTATCCTATCGATTTCTTTTGCCGAGATGTTAAGTTACGGGCACGTAAACACAGTCACACTAGCTGTCAAGCGGTAGTGGGACCCCTCCCCACATATACGACGGGATTCTTTCAGTTTTCGTCTACCAAATCTACTTACAATGTTTTGGTCGGTCCGAGGCTATAGCAGAAAACACTTGCCCAAGGTCCCGCGCATTGGAACTGAACCTGGAACCATGTGATTGGGAAGCAAACTTCTTACCACACAGCCACGTCTCTATATTTTTCATTTCAGCCCTTTTATTCCGAGAGGTTTCATATAGTATATATCCTGAGAGCTAGATGTAGATATATCTCAGCCTCAATCACAACCAGCTCTATTTTAATGTAAGTTTTGACGAGCTTGCACTGATGGTTGGATCTTCTCCAGCACTGCATATCACAAATCATCACGGTCCTTTATAATTTCATACGTGAAATGCAACAACTTGTGGTCTGTCTTCACTTCGTCCCAATCTTCCTGTCTCTCTCTCTCTCTTCCACACATTCTATGTACATTGAGTACGCGAATTTTTTTTACACAGCTGTCAACATCCATACGCATCACATATCCATACCCAAGGAGTTTCCTTCCTTGCATTTCTTATATTAGTCCCTCTTTTAGTTTGATTGCACTCCGATGTTCATGCACACTGACATTACATATCCGGCAAAACATGATCGCTATGTTTCTTTCTAGACTTCTCAAGTCCTCAGTGTTCAAGGCTTACGTCTTGCTGTCATGCAACGTTGTACTTAACACACAAGCACCATGCAATCTGTTCTTCATTCTGAAGAGGAAATCTTTTGTCAGACAGAAATGTTTTTCTAACCCATTGTTATTGTGTCTACTACACTTCCCCTGCTAATTAGATCTCTCAGGTAACAAAACTTTCAACTGCTTCTAAGGAACATTTCGGGCATTTAAGAACATCTAATTCCATTACGTTCTTAGTGTCTGCAGGAGATCTAATAACAATTATCGTGCGTTTATTATTACACTGGGCATACCATATAGAATTTCTGCCTATTCCTTTTCTCCATACTAATCACGGTCATTTCCCTGATGGTAATAAAGTCTTGTCTTCCTTCTTTCTCCCTAGAGTGTTTCATTTAGTTTCAAGGGGGTACTGAAAAGTTCCTGGCTTTAAGGGTGTCGCGAAAGGCCTGGTTAGAGGCCCAACCTTCCGAATTCTTTTACAGGGTTTAGAAAACTGAAGGACCGCTGCAATAAGTGTGTGAATCTGATAGGGAAATATGTTGAATAAAATTATAATTACCTGATCCTCCTGTATTTTCTTTAACCCCAATCCAGTAACTTTTCAGTACCCCCTCGTAAGCTTTCTTTAAAGCCTTTCCAGGATTTGATTCCGTGTCTGCTTTAAATTTACAACCAAGTCATTGGAATGCAGGACCTCCAAGAACATAATCATAAATTCCTTTGTAATGGTTTCCTTTTCATACCAGAAAACAGAGATATCGCTGTATCATTTCGTATACACTCCACACAAAGACAACTCTATAGTCTTTTGTACACTGCCTGACAGCGCAGAACGCCTCCCACCAGGGATATCTAATTTTAGAACATATTCAAAAGAGTCGGAGAATTCCTTTTCGAAAGTTTAATTTTATTGTGGTATGGCTTCTTCGACTGAATGCCATTTCTGAAACCAAAGTCTTTACAGTGTGTACTGGGGTGGGGATATGTCTCCCTTT
>NC_068984.1:88091827-88104152 GCF_001194135.2 Octopus bimaculoides | reverse complement strand
GTGTGTGTGTGTGTGTGTGTGTGTGTGTGTGTGTGTGTGTGTGTGTGTGTTTAAAACCACTATCTGACCGTTGGGGGAACTTAGAAGAGTTCGCACAGTTTGCTAGGACTCAGACTAGGTCTCCGACTCGTGGATTTCTGAGACTTTTCACACACCACCAATGTCAAGCAATTGATCCAAATCCTTTGGTCAATTTTTCCTTCTCTTTTGAAACATTCAAGGACTTCTCTCCCACCTAGATCTCACAGTTCACCTTATTCTCCTACGCAAGCCATCCACCCTAGTTTCTCTGAAGCACAAATTTCTTAACCCTCACCTACAAACCATCTCTGCCCCAAAAGGTAGTGTCTGTGCATACGTAGATTCCATACTCACTTCTCTCTCTGGATTTATATGATAACAACACCCAGTTTCTCTGTCCCAGAATCTCCTCCTGCATTGAGAACATTTATCTAACATCTCTTCTCTCCAAAGTCACCGTCCTTCATCCACCTCTCATGTTTTAAATCGTAGCCATATATTGACGGAGCTCTTTCTTCGCCACATTCAACTAACTCTGGTATTCTCTAGGATTCGGATTTGTCACCTAATTTTCATTCTGTACATTAATGATTTACTTGTTGCCACATCCAACAAACGCCCACTCTTTTACAGATGGCGTATCCTTTCATTACTCCTCAAATTTCTCCAACCATGCATCATTCACAAGCATTCTAAACTCTACATGTAAAACCGACATTAATTCTATAAGCGAACAACTTGAGACTATTCTTCAGCGGGGACATGTTATCCTTTTTTTCTCCTTTAACAACAATAAAACTCAAGCACTACTCATATCAAGAAAGCACCTCCGAGAGCAGGACGCTGCTTGAGTCCTGCTCTCGGTGGTGCTCACAGTGGCTCCAAATGCTAAGTCCCACTATCACTGAAGATCTCTCTCAGCAATAACACTTCCCTAACATAACTAGAATCACATTCCAAAGACTAATCCTTCTTTTCAAGGCCAGAAAATATTTTAGCCCAAGCATTTGCTGCCACTCTACAAAGTTCAAGTGAGACCCACAGTGGAGTACATCTGTGATGCACAAACAGACATTGGACTGCTTCCAGAGAAGGTCACTTGAGTAACTGGAATCCAGTCATTAACATATTCGACACTTTACTTTTTCGATCACAACTATAAACGCCTCTGCTCCTCGGAGCTGACTTATCTTGCACCTCTATCACTCAAGCATTCCCGACCTACTTGTCTTCCACCTCTCGTGCATACGACCCCGTTGGACCCGCACGAAACATTATTCCTAGTCCTAGAACATCGGCCGTCTGGGATCTTCTCCATGCTCATGTCTTTCTTACCTGTAAGAAAGACATGAGCATGGAGAAGATCCCAGACGGGTGTTGTGATGTAACATTTTAAACGGACCATTAACAGCATGAAATTTGCCGGTCTCAGATGTAGGGTAGAGGTGCAAAGGTCACGAACAACGACTCTTTCGCCAGACACAAGTAAAAAATAAGAAAATAAAGATATATGCATGTATTGTGTATATATAATTTATATAAACGTATGTATGTATATCTACGCATATGTGTACATGTGTGTACATACATACATACATACATACATACATGCACATATACGTGTGTGTGTGTGTGTGTATAGAAACACACAGACACACACACACACACACACACATATATACTTTATTATAAAAGATGCAAAAACATCACAAAAAAAACTGCTACTCAGAGTTTCACGTTCATGTTCGTCGGGCAGTTGTGATTCTGAATCACAACTTCGACCAACGGGAACGTGAAACTCTGAATAGCAGTTTTTTGTGATGCTTTTGCAGCTTTAATAATAAAGCATGTTACTCTACCTTCAGTATTCGAGTACTATTTTTTCCCACCTTGTTTCACATTTATGTACTTACTCTCTCTATAAATATATATAAAAACATATATGAATATATATTTGTATGTATGTATGTATGTATGTATGTATGTAAATCATTTTACAAAAATTTTTCTCTTTGTTTTCCGGGGTAACTATACTTTTCGTTTTGTTCGGATTGGTTTAAGTGGTTCGCGGTTCAAGATCATATCCACTGCTTTCTCGGCAATCATGATCGTAGGTGCGTTGGTCTTCGACGAAGTTATTTCTGGCATAATCGAAGCATCAACAACTCTTAAATTGGTAACACCTTTGACCCTGAAAATAAAGTGAAATATGATTTGGAGATCGAGAGAAATGAAAGTTCGTTAAAGAAAATAATTTTTGATTTTGCTTTTTAATCAGCGTTCGTGTCCATATTTTAGTCGACATAACAATTAGGAAAAGAACATGCAATAATTCTACAATTTACCCTTCTTACCGTATCATCAACATTCCAACAAAAGACATCTAACATTAGAAGACATCTAACATTTATATTGGTTTCACATTTTAGAACAAGCCTAGCAAGTTCTGGGGAGAGGGTAAGTCGATTACATCGATCCTAGTGCTCAACTGGTACTTATTTTATCGACTTCGAAAGGATGAAAGGCATAGTCGGTCTCGGCGGAATTTGACTCAGAACGTAAAGACGGACGAAACATCGCTAAGCATTTTGTCCGGCGTGCTCACGATTCTGCCAGCTCGCCTCCTTAACCTCTTCTAACATTTATATTATAATGTATTTTTCAACAATAAGTTGTACCCAGCTGCGCAGCTAACTCGGTCGGTAGTTGTTCATCTCAGGTTGTTCATCGCAGAATCGTAACTCTGAACTCCATGCTGGGCGCAATGTTTTTCTCTTTGCTAGCCAATAAGTGATCTCTAGGTAATGTGACAGCTTCTCCGAAATCTTTCTAAATCGCAGCTAAATCGCCCTCTACCGTCTTAATAAATGGAAGGCATTAAATAAAGTAATCCATGATAAATCATCTCTGAACAAAACAATGTTTATAGATAGCATTAAATGCAGAAAAAAATGTTCTCACCCCACAAGACCAGTTACGAAATCCATAAGAATTCGAAATCCATAGGAATACAGTTACGAAATCCATAGGAATTTTAAACGTCAAAATGTAAAACGCACAAAAAGATATAAAACGTAATAACACAGAAAGTCACCGAAAAGTTACGCCCCTTCCACCACCAAGAAAAGAAACATTTTTGTTCAATGCATGTCTTTTAACATATCCTGCCTGTACTATAGTGTTAATTCAAAGTACGGAATATGTCAATCAGTTTCAAAGGCAATACAAAACAAAACCAATCCCCATTCTAAGTCGATTACATTGACCCCCAGTGGTCAAAATATAAACTGCTTGGTAATCTTGATAAATCCAAAGGACCACATTAATTTGTCAATACTGGTGGAAAGAAGTTGTCATTACTTCCAAGCACAAAGTTAGTTGCCCGTCCTTAGAGCTGCCATTCCCCATGCTGTCGAATGATGTGATCCTGTCGGCTACAATCGAGTTCATACATATCAAGATTCAGAATGCAAATTTGTAATTGTTATGCTTTTTTTTTTGTTAGGTTGTCTTATACACTAATTTCCTTTTCTTCATAAATGAACTAAACTGACAAACATCAAAGCTAAGGCCTAGCCTTCTTTTTATGGCAATCCAATTCAGTTTATCATTAATTTGTTTTTCTCTTCCAATATTTGAAGTTTGAACAAGAATAGGCTTCAAATCATCCTTCACATCCCTGTCTGGTTGACAAAGATATCTTTTCGCTTAATATCTAGGATTCTTCCGCCCTCACAACAAAAGTCAAATTTGATTATACCAATAAAAGACACGCCAAAAAACTTGGAACCCTGCATCCAACAATAATCATCCAATTACGTGGAAATATCAATTTCTTTTATGGTAGCTTGATCATATTTAGATATCTCGGCTCCTAATGTAACTAATTCACACATTACGGCATGATATCTAGAGCTAGAAGCATCATGCAAACCATACAAAAACTTGGAGAGTTTCTCTAGTTTTCCTGTCATAAACAAGGCCATCATTCTGATATATTTGAGCAAGAGATTACCTAATTTGGTGTCTTAAAGCTCTTGTAAGCTTTTCAGAAGACTTACTCTCGATGTAGGCTTTTCTGCAGCATGCACCGCTTTCAAATTCTCTGTGACGATCTCAGCTCTCCCAAATTTTGTGGCTGACTTACCAATACAGAGAGTAGATGCAAACCCATTTTGCACCAACTAGTTTGGTTATGTCCATGACAATTATGTAGAGTACTTTTGGCACTCACTGAACAGCCAACTGAACTTCAAAAGATCATTTATAATCATTCAGTGTTCCTTAACTATCATTTCTCCAAGAATTCCACTGTAACGTTCAATTACACTATTACTTCATGAGCTTTGCACTGCTGTAGCTCTTACAATCCCATTTATATTCTGACGTTCTGGTTTATATCCTCCTTTTCACGGTCAGTCAGAATATTTTTAGGCAAACCAAAGTATGAAACTTAGTTCGTAGAAAACTTGCTGAAGATTGTATTGATTTTGAGGTTGTGTCTGATTTTTGTGAGGTTGGTTTTTTCAGGATTATAACTCGGACTGTACTTTTATGTTAACTCTTGAGATATGCTTTTCGATTAGTCTATAGTTATTTTTGCTCAGCGTATACACTGCAGTATCTATGCTGGTTATTGGTGGGTTGTTGAATTCCCTAAAATCTTAAGAAGGTTTTGTTAGCTTGTAAATGTGTATTTCGCCTTCCTCATTGATGAGAAAATGTATTGTAAAGATAATTTGTGGGTGATGTGAGGAAAGTCAGGAAATTGTTTGCCAAGTGGTTGTGATAGGCATGTGGAGCAGAAGGTGATGTCTAGAGGAATAATTGTTTAGTTAGCATGGGCAAGTAGGTGTATGTATTGGTGTGGATTGTTTAGGATTTAAAGAGAGTCAAGTAGCAGCTTCTTACACGTTGTCTAAACTGTTTGAGGCGTTATGTGCGTTGAAATTTCTCTCGATGATTTTCTATATGAAGACTAAAGTGTCACGTGATATCTTTTATCTTTTCTCTTTTTCATGATTCAGTTATTGAACTGTGGCCATGCTAGGGCATTGCTTTTGTGGTGTTTTGGAATTGTGAAGGGAAATAATGGTACTTCTGCTTTTCAAAGTCGTTATTGTCACTAACGCTATTCTTTGTAAAGTATATTATTATTAGTTATTTAGAAATATCATTTAGTAGAGATTTTATGTGTACTTGGAAGATTTTGTGAATGACTTGACTTTGTAAGGAGTTTGGAGCCTACTTTATGCAGAATTGTAGCTTTTGTCGTTTTCCGCTCGTGTATACGTGCATGTGCTGAAAGAAACGTGTCGCACGTTTATCGTTCTAGCAATATTCTCGAATTGATCAGCCCATTTTCTTTTGATATATCCAACGTTATTTACACTGTACATTTAACCGTTTTGAAGATGGTAAGTATCTGAAGAAGATTTAACTGCAATTTGTTGCCGGTTAAACAACTACTTATAGGTTTTCTTGCAAACATTCTATGTGGATTTTCTAGCGGAAAGCTAAGTGGGTTGACCTACACTGCGAGAATATGTCGCACATTACAAATCTGGGCTTATATAGCTTCTTTCCAATAGCCATTTTCGAATGTATTCTACATGGAATTCATCTGAGTCATGTCATCGAAACATCTTGTATAGAACAAATCTGTTTACTGTGTCTTAGAATGTCAGGCCTTGGATTATGCAAATTTCGAGTGGAAAATATTACTTTTTTGATCCCTTTTGGATAAGCTCTCATTCTGGTCTGTGACGAAGGACCAAGTAGGGCCCAATTAGCTATGAAAGTCATTACATACTGAGACTTTTATTTTTAAAGTTTTAGGCTGCTTGGACCCTATTAGAGTAGTAGTTGATTTCGTGGATCTCGCTTTAGTATGATGGTATCACTCACATATCATTGGGTAGGATGTGATAGAAGGTCAAGGTGCATTTTCTTAATTTTCAGATTATTTACGATAAGGAGGTCATTTAGCGTCTCATATTTTGTACCTAGTTTGAAAGACAACCACTGAAGCATCCCCAGACTTTGGTGCCTGGGGGTGCTTGAGAATATTCAGGGTGGGCACTAATTTGTAATAATGTTGAAGTAGAGTTTTGAAATAAGTGTATCACTGTAAATCTGAGGGTGCACCACTGAATAATGAGCGGGTAGCACCCTCTTAGCGACTGGTATGGTTTGAAGATTCTTTATTTGAAAGTCATTTTAGTAAAGAGAATTAAGTGAAACATTTTAGAGTAGCATTAGAAAGAAGGCGACCCAATCTCTCTTTGACGCAAAGTTCTTTTGCGTCATTGGATTTTCCTATTCTTTATTACACAGTAAAATAACTCACTTTTACTTTTCAGGTCCTTTTGCTGTTTCTCTGATTAAATTAAATTTATTTCTTTAGATACAAGTCAACAATGAAATCACTACGTGGTCACTTAGCCTGATAGATACAACAATCAAATATTTTCCCAAAACATATCCTATCGTCTTAGAAAAAAGAAAATATTTGATAATGTGATTTTGGGTAGATTGTACATAGGATAAAGACATTTTGGTCACAACAAGAATGCCTTTGATCGGACATAAGGCTGTTTGTCAGAACTGACCTGGAACTAAGAAACAACTTCTTCCGGCTTAATTTGTATTACAACCTCTACGTCGAATATATTGCGTGAAGAATTTAATATTTTTACATATTACACAAATATTTTAGATGTAGCTATTACAGATGTAACCATTACATTTTTAGATGTAACCATTTTAGATGTAACCATTACAGATAAAGCAGAATTAAATCGGTGACTTACCTTAATTGTGGATCTACAACTGCGGACGAATCATTAAGAGCCCCCATCTTGCATGTCGATGTAGGGTGGTACATGACAAAAGTATAATATCGAACTAAACAACCCCAATAATCATCTGTATCAAAAGTGTATTGGGAACAAATGGGATGGAGCTCGTTAATAATTTCAACTCCAAGTTCTTTCATGGCGTCAGTCTGGAGCATTTTTCTGGCGACTTTTATACCTAAAATGTAAAACAGAAACAAAGAATCTATTCAACCAACGAGAAAAATAAATTATCATAATTTCTGATAAAAAGTAATGCTATTAGACATAAGCACCATCTTGAGAGAAAAAAAGAATAAAATATAATTAAGAGGATACGAACAATAAAGCCATGAATTATCGGGATCCGGTTTATTGATTATACAACTGCATTTTCCACTTTTCAAATTATTCTTTTACTTTTCTCAGTTATTGGAGAGCAGACACGCTGGGGTAGCGCCTGGAAGGGCTTAGTCGATCAAATAGACGCCAGTACTTATTTTTTAAAGTCTGGTACTTATTCTATTAGTCTGTTAGGCTGAACCGCTAAGTTACGGGGACGGAAAATACCCAACACCAGATGTCAAGTACTTATATGGGGGACAAGCACAAAGACGCGCGCGTGCACACACACACAAGACGAGCCTTTACACAGGTTCCACTTACCAAATTTACTAACAAAGTATTGGTTGGTATGGGGCTAGAGTAGAAGACACTTGCCCAAGGTTCCAAAGTGCTGCGCAATTAGCCTGAAACCGAAACTACATGGATGCGAAGCGTATTTCTCAACTACACAGCCATGCCTGCGACTACAATGGGGTAATATATAACAATATCTTTTCTCTTCGTCAGCAACTAATATACCGAGGTATCCTACCGTTGGTCAATGTTTGCGATTCGAAAGAACCAATGTAAGAATTTATAAAGAAACGAATTGCTAAAATTTTAATGCATATGATGTTAATCATTGTAATGAATCTCTCTCGATGAAGAGAAACCAATATGCAGGGCGCGCCAGTGATGGGAACTCGCACAGGTATAAGAAACACACAGGTTTAATTTTACGATCTGAATTAATTGAGCTAATTTGTCTCAATCAATCAGTGCTTAGCATGATGCTCTATTAACTGGTACGCCTAATTGTTGGTATCAACAGGGGTCGGCAGAGCAACAAGTGTACCATTAGTAGCAGCACTACATCGACAATTTCGAACTATCAGTCAGTGATTAGCGTAATGCTATGTTAACGGGCATACCTAACTACTGACAGCAACAGTAGAACCAATAAAAGTATATGACGCGACCATTTTCCAACTACCAACTATTCAACGGTGATATACACTGCGTCCCACATTATTAAGCAAATAAACCTTCTCTCAATAAATAAATATATATTCATTCAAAACCAGTTGTTTTCACACTGACTGTTGGCAACACCTATCTGCGCACATTCTTCTAAAATAAATCGGATCTGCGCAGACGCCAACAAAGGCACCAATTTTTGTGATTGGGCAACATTTTCACTGTCACAAATTATTAGGCAAGTATAATAAAAATGATGATTGAGTCAGAACAAACATTTATTTAATTTAACAGTAAAGATTTAAGAAAAAATTATTAATAAAGGTTATTAATAATGGTAATATGATAATATGTTCGAATGAAAATGATCATGGGATTATGATGTCATACAGCTCCTAATGTTTAATGCATGATCCTCCACATGCAACAATCTTCCTTACACTCTGATCCATTGAATTTGTCAAGGTGATGATATCTTCTTGTGTCATGCTTTGAGCAGCATCTACAATAGCATCCCAGAGCGTAACTTTACTTGAAAACTGCCCTCCATCTTGGTAAACGCGCCTCTTCAGGACACTCTACAGGTTCTCGATCGGGTTTAAGTCAGGATGATAAGGTGGCCACTCCATCAAAGTGCCCATTTGCTGCAGATATTCCTTAGAATTCCTAGCTGCATGAGATGGGGCATTATATTGCATGAAGAACAGCTTTCTCTTGAATGAAAGCTTTTACTTTTTGAAGCACAGTTGGAAATTGTTCTCTAAGAAGGTAACATGTTTTCGATGTCATCTTAATGTCATCTGGGACTTTCCATGGCCCAACCATTATACCACCAACTATGCCAGCCCAAAACATGACCCCACCTCCCCCCCTGTTGGCGTCTCAAATGATGAGGACGGTTCCTGCTGATTGATACCCAAACTTTACTCCAGCCGTCTGGTCCGTCAAGGGTAGTACGGTATTCGTCAGTGAACAGAAGTTGAAAAGTCTATCTTAATGTATTCTTCTGCCCATTTCAGTCTCTTCTGCTTATGAACGGCCTTCAGAGGGGGCCTTGTAACAGGTTTATCATTCCTGGCTACCTGCTTCAAGAGGAGACACCTGCCACAACGTTTGAAGACTCCTCTACTTGTCAGACATGGGTTTCACACAACTTCCCATTTCACACGTGACAAAGTACGTTTCGAAACTATGCTTGACTTACCTTTATCTGCCCTCGACCGGACAGAAATAGGAGACCTCACATATTTCTTCACTGTTCAGTGATCCTTTCTTAGTATTTTTGATATTTCTTGGTTGTTTTCCCTTTTCCAAGCTCTGACACAATGGTAGACTTCTCATTCGAGGTAAGATCTCGTTTCTGTCTAACAATATGGGACAGCAGAAATGTTGCTGCTACACAATAATGACCACCGTTTGTTTTCGTCTGCACAGATCCGATTTATTGTAGCAGAATGTGTGCAGATAGGTGTTATCAACAGTCAGTGAGAAAACAACTGGTTTTGAATGAATATACATTTATTTATTGAGAGAAGGTTGATTTGCCTAGTAATGTGGGACACAGTGTAGAAAACTCACAGAACAATGTAACAGTACAACATTACAAATATGCAATATACATAGTGAAAGGTGCAACAACATACATCCCATAGCCTTTGAAGCTACCAACTCTTACAAATTTCATTGCGTAAACAGAATGGCGTAGAACTTTCTGCAACGAACAGCGTAGAACAGCGTTGAACTTTCTACAACTAGAGCAATATTATATTATTTTCCAGCATTCTTTCACTAAAAGCACGTGGTAGCAGAATTATAATTTCATAATTATATATACATTTTATTCACACGTCTACTTCAGATTCACTAGTATGAGCACAAACCGTCGCGCGCGACATACTCATACACACTCATATTCTCTCTCTATTTCTCTTTCTTTCCCTCTCTCTCACTCCTCACACATTTTTTATATATTTTATCTTTTATTGTTTCAGCCATTAGATTGTGGCCATGGTGGGGCGCCGCCTTGGAGAACTTTTGGTCGACTAATTCGACCCTAAGATTTATATTAGGTCATCCCATAAATAATACGGTTTTTTTTTAACTGCATGAACTACAAGTCGGAAGGGGACGCGATAAACTACGTGCATTAATTTGTTATAAAGAAGGTAGTAATTTTACCTTGTCCTTATTCTTAGTGCAAGTTTTGAAGAGTGCAGTTCGATTTTAGCAGTTATTGTTTCAAAGCTATAATGGAAGTGACAAAGGAGCGTATTTGGCATATTTTGCTTTATGAGTTCAATAGAGGCAACAACGCAACGGAAAGTGCGAGGAATATTAATGTAGTATATGGGGATCGGACAATAAGTGTAAGCCAGTGTCAAAGGTGGTTCCAGAAATTCCGAGCCGGAAACTACAGCCTAGAAGACGAGTCTTGTCCTGGAAGATCTGTAGAGCTCGACTAGGACGTCTTGCAAACCCTGGTGGAACAAAATCCCATCGTAACTGTTGAGGAACTTGCAGAGAAGCTTGGATTTGGTCATTTAACCATTCATCGACACCTGCGGGCCATCGAGAACGTGAGCAAATTGTTCCTCACAAACTTTCCGAGTCTAATCGCGCGCAGAGAGTGAATGTGTGCTCTTCTTTGCTGTCACGTCTCGCGAATGAACCTTTTTTGGATCGAATATTGACTGGTGACGAGAAATGGGTTCTCTATAAAAATGTTAAGCGCCGAAGACAGTGGGTAGGGAAAGGAGAAACACCGGCACCCCAGGCTAAAGAAGGTCTCCACCCGCGTAAGGTGTTGTTATCTGTTTGGTGTATATGAAAGGTTTAGTCAGCTTTGAACTTTTAAAGTTAAACCAAACGATAACAAAGGAGATCTACTGCAAGCAGCTTGAGCGGCTTAAGTCAGCACCAGAAGAAAAACAACCAAAGGCTGGAGCAGTTTGAATAGGAAACGATGCCCCACCCATCATATTCGCCGGACATTGACCCATATGATTATTATTTATAACGTCATTAGATATGCAGCTGTATGTATGAGAATACACACATAAAACAAAACATACACACAACTACATACATACATACATACATACATACATACATACATACATACATACATGCATACATACATGGACGCTTGATTAGATCCAAGCCATTGATGTAAAAACCCGAAAAATACTAACAAACACACATGATTTCCACATAAACAGTGATGTAGACCGCCTATACCTAAAACGAAAACAAGGCGGAAGAAGCTTAACATCGATCCAAAATGCCTTTGAATGTCGCATCACATCCTTTCGGCAACATCTTTTAACCACCAAGTGTCGAAATGCATCCCTTGACCAAGTTTGCATGCATAAGGCTGATAACATCATAAGACTTGGAAGGCAGTTCCTTGAGCAACATTCTTTGTCTGGTAACCTAGATTACATGCCCAAAGAAGTCGCACGACTCTACTGCAACGTACCATCAAGTGAAAGGATGAGCCAGTATATTAGCAGAAGACTATGCTTAGATATGTTACTAGAAAGCTCCGTGATGATAGTAACATCGATCATCAAAGCAGTTTATTATGTACCAATAGCCAGATTACTACCTCCCACTTTGAAGGGTACGTGTTTGCAATCCAGGAACAGGAAACATCAGCCAAGTACCTGATGCACAAAAGGGATAGGGATGCAGGAAAAGCCGTAAAATATGACAACCGATGCAGACATGGGTTTTGTTTACATCTAATCGGCCTGTTAAGGTTAGGTTTAGGGTTAGGTTTAGGGTTAGGTTTAGGGCTAAGTTTAGGGTTAAGATTAGGTTTAGGGTTAGGTTTAGGGTTAGGTTTAGGGTTAGGGTTAGCCGATTAAGATGTAAACAAAACCCATGTGCTTTCAGTTGACGTTTTCTCACATCAAATCGAAAGATAGCCATGCTGAACTATTGAGAAATCTGCAGTTACTCTATCCAGATTACAAGTTCAGGTTTATACCTGTTATTATTGGGGCCCTGGGATATGTAACACACTGCCTAAATACCAATATCAAGAAATTAGGCTTCTCAAAATCAGAAAGGAGAAAGGTAATTCGAAGACTACAGATCCAGTTCATCACTGGAACTGTAAAAATCTGTAAAACTTTCCAGAAGTTTATCATTTAAATATATAT
>NC_068984.1:88087077-88091737 GCF_001194135.2 Octopus bimaculoides | reverse complement strand
ACATACATGCATACATGCACATATGCATGCATGCATATATACATACATACATACATACATACATACATACATACATACATACAAACCAAAACACCCAGTTGTTGATGTTGAAATTCCCATGAAAGAGCCTTAGATTTAGGTTAGAAACCGGCTCTTTCTCTATTTGTAAGAAATCTTGAAATAAAACTACACACGCATACATACATACACACGTACGTACATACATACATGCATGCATGCATGCATACATACATACATACATACATACATACATACATACATACATACATACATACATATATACATACACAACTACATACATACATACATTACATACATATATACATACATACATGCACCCCCCACACACACGCGCACACAGGAGAATTCAGAGGCTATAGAATAACATTTGTTGAGAACATATAAGAACATGCCGGAAATAGTTTTTCCATCTAATCATAATGTATTTTGGGTTCTTTGTTTATTTTTGCGCTCAATTTTGTTTTTATCCAATAAGATCGCGGCTAACACGTGTAGTAGTTGAATCATGCTATGTGTATGCGAGAAATGAATATGCTATTATATATTCGTATGAAAACTTGTAGTGAACGTGATGGAAGTAAGTATGGAAAGATAAGAATGAAATACGCTACAAGATTTTAAAGTTATATTGTCTTAAAATTAGATTACTCACCTTCCATAATGATTTTAAAATCTGTTTCATCGTTGAAAAATCGAGGATATATTTTGGGGTGATCTTGTGGGTCAGTGCTCTTCAGCTCAATAGAACCAAAGGATTTTGGTTGAACTAACACCACAAAAATCTTGAAGCCTTCAGCGTCGTCTGCTGCTGTCGGCCCAGAAAGTAATTGGGTTTGTTTGATGAGCTAGGACAGAAAAATAAACAAACTAATATTATAGTAATGGCAGCCTAGATCTATAATTACGGCAGCCGTTTAATTCATTCAAGAGTTTTGTTGTATTTATTTTCAAAATATATTTTCTATTTTAAGGTAGATCAAAGTTTATTATCGATTTAGTAAAAAGTATTTTATGAAAGAACAAGAAGTATCAAAATAGAACTTAAGCTTAAACATTATCTTACCAATTAGCTGATAATCCTATGCGAAATTAATAACTGAAAATTTTACACTTGTTTAGTCTTTAAATAGGTAATTTTGTAATGTATGGGCAGTCCTCGAAATTCGTCCGCTTGACTTTCGTATTTCTCAAAGTTTTCTCTTTTATGGGACACACTAAATTCAACTTTCGTACCCTAAAATTTCGGACATTCGTACATTGCTTTTGCTGAATCACCTTAGACTAATGAAATCTTTGCTTTTATTTCTTTGCTTTTCAATTCAGTTTTTAGGTCCCATTGTCATAAATTAAATATATAGTCAACAAGTAACATTAGTTTAATATAAAATTATCAAATCATATAATCAATCAGTTATCTAGATAAAATAAATGCATTTCTTACTGAAATGTTAACATTAAATCCATTATTGAGTTCTTCTGGCTCTCCGATTACTATAGATGATTGAAGAACAAGTGATAGATCTGGTTGCATCTTGTCTGGTTGCAGACCAGAACGAAGAAAGCCTACTCCTTCAACGGCCAGTGGTGACGCCAGAAACCCTAGAAAAATAATTTCAAATTGTTTAAAATTGTTATAGAAAACACTGAAGTTTGTAATAAAGCAACAATAATAAATTTCCAATAAAGTTACTTTGTAACTGTCAGATTATATCTACCGTATATCTTATCGGTTTAAGGTTTTCTAAACACGACTTTTGCGCGGTACATGAACGTCATAATCTAATTGTTTGACAATAAGTTCTTCTTGAGGATGTAATGACAGTCTCCCAAAATATTTCTTTAATTCTAACAAAAATTTAAGTGGGAAATATTTTTTTACATACTCTGGACAGAAATAAAGGAGATACCTTCTCTAATGAAATACAAATAACATTGTTAGCATCTTGCTGTTGTTGTTTAATTCCAAGTGAGATCTGATCGAGTAAGCCAATGATAAAAAAATTCCAGCTGTGGCTATCCTGTCTTTCTGAATAACCAGGATCACATTATCTAGAACTTTCTGCATTTTTTGAAGTTTATATGATATGACATGAAAGAGATTTGACGGTTATCTGTAGCATATTAAACGATTACGGATCAATAGGAGCAGTCAGAGGTGATGTCATTGGTTCTCCTGTTTACAGGATTAAAACGCGGGTAATGACTAACAAATGTTTATCAAACAGATGCATTGTCATACAAAATGCTCTCGAACCGTTCCTCACATCAGAACTTTACGCAACCTACCGGTGTCTCTGCACTGGTGGGATCATCCGATAAATGTCTAATGAAAACAATGCACCGTAAAATACCTTCACATTCCCAATCTCCTATCATACAGCATATTCGCCGCCTTACTGCATTGATACTTTATGTTAGTTAATTAGTCCGAGCTCCGCAAATTTTATACCAGCTCCATACCCTACCCCCAGCAAAACATGATTTGTTAACAACCGAAATCAAAATTCCAGGTTTATCGCTTCCTAACCCTCAACAACCAAAGCTTGTAACACCCAAATCCCCGAGATGGTTTTCTTGCAGGTTTGCGAGAAGATAACCTGCAGTGCATAGAGAAAGTCATCAATCACTACAAAGAATCTTTCACCACCACCATAGAATCTGTATGACTATCGTCAGCTTCCTTGTCTCCCAATTTACAAAAGAGAACTTTGCATATCTTGCCTAGCATTTTCGTACAAACCTAGTACTTATTCTATCGGCCTCTTTTGAGAAACCGATAAGTTACGGAGACGTAAACACAGCATCATCGGTTGTCAAGCGGTGGTGGGAGACAAACACAGGTACAAACACACAAACCCACACATTCATAGATATATACATATAAATATATATAACGTTTTTGTTTCAGTTTCCGTCTATCAAATCCACGTACTAGGCTTTCGCCGATCCGAGGCTATAGTAGAAGACGCTTGCTCAAGATGCCACGCAGCGGAACTGAACCTGGAACAATGTGGTTGGGAAGCAAACTCCTTGCTACATAATTGCAGATAATTTCCTTGTATTTCAGTGTGTGTACATTTATATTGTTGGGATGATGTTTTTGTTGCTTTTGATGTTGCCTAATTTTGTAATTATTTATTAACTAATTGTCTCGGGTTGGTCAAAAGAAGAAGGTTAATGCTCTTGACATTCTACAGGACCTTCCAGACTGATATGAGAGAGAAATCACAACTCTGTAGGAAGGATGACATTTATTGAATTATCCTCAGACCAGTAGCTGAGTGGGCTTCACTAAAGACACTCAATAGCCAGATGGTAACATTAAACTGGAGAACGGATTTAATTTATCACTAAAAAAAAACAAAAAAAAACAAAACAAAAAAACGGGTACGATCCATGCAACAGGGTTAAACTTAGTTTCCACTTAAAAAGGCTTAAGCCGACTCGAGGCTGTTGCAAAATCATTTTCCTTAGACTATTAGGAAGACATTTCCTGAAAATTCCTGTGTAGATGATTAGTGGCTTTGAGAACATATTCTTGTGACAAAACTTATGTAATTATGAACAGCAATAACTTTTACCAATGTTCTCAATAAAGCAGATGTCTAGGTAAATTGCTCACTGAAGAATTTATTTGGCATAGTTTTCCACAACTTAGTTGATATTGTAGTGCACTGATGTTCTTTTACTGTTTTATTGTCATACATCTTGTCCAGCTTATACAAGTGTAACCTTGCTTTTATTTTACATTTCACATTTACCACACGAACTAAACATTCTCTGTGATGAACAACACAAAGTGTTTTAAACTGCTCTAACAAGCCACAACGTGCAGTCTTTCGGTTCAAAATAATGTCTGAAATTAGCTTACTAATTTATCCATACATTCCTTTCAAACAGTAGTTCTTTCAAATATTAAATACGCATAAGCTTCGAATTCCTTGAACGATTTGTCTTCTACCTGTTTTAAAAATCTGATATCGCATAAATTCTTTGAGTGACATCGCCTTCGATTTAGTCATGCTATAATCTTTTGTTATGTTAGCTCTCAACCAGACTAGAATATGATTTTTCAAATATTTTCCAACAGGTAGATCGTGAATCACTGGAATCTGTAAAATAAAATGTAAAAAATATCTGCTTTACTAATCACAAATAAGAATAATTAAAGTTAATATTACTTTTATCTCATATCTAAGACCTCTAGTGGTGATGGCTGACAATATCCTTACAAAAAACAAAAAAAAAGTTCCTCTCCAATGTGCAGGCTCGGGAAATGGTCTATTTTGTTCATAAAAACCTAGTTATTCTCCAAACAGAAAACCTTCCTTTTCCACTCTACCGATGTTGTCCAAGAAGTGCAAGAGCCATTACATCTTGACACAAGACTTTGTGGTGGGGCAGTTTAGCTTAATCGGTCTAGAACACCGCGACGCGTAATCATAGGTCTCATAGCTAGCCGCCTACACTTTTTTCTGCAAAATAGGGGTAGCTTATCCTGTTTAGGCTATATTATTAGCATTATCCTGCGTTTGAGAATTTAAAATCACTTCTTTAACTTTCTAAGACATCTCAACGCTTCTAAAAGCAAACTTCGTTTGTTTGTTTACGTTCATCG
>NC_068984.1:88084919-88086956 GCF_001194135.2 Octopus bimaculoides | reverse complement strand
ATATATATATACATATGAAAAATATCACATTTTTGATACACATCCCAAGCATTTTTGATAATACTAAATCTAAAGTTTAAACATTTTTTACACTATTCTTTAGAATTTTGTTAATATTTGAAAAAAAATCTCACAATTTTACCAAGCATGTCGACAAAAACGAGGATATGAAGGGAATGTGATTCCCTTAGAGTACATATGTATATACAAAGATTTGAAGGTTTTATCACCTTGTACTGTTAACTTTTAACTTCTTTGGCTGCAGTATCGCTTATCGTCTGTAAGTGGTAGTTATTTTGTCATACATAAACGTGTAGGCATACGCTGAATCATTGCTCTTGTCAGTTAAATTTCAAATCAGAACTTTGAAGGAAATTAACAGCTGAAGAATAGTGATACTACATCCACGATAGATGTACAGTTTAAGTAACATATGCTTATGATAAGTTACACTCATAATTTTAGTCTTATAGTTATCATACTTTATAGGTATGACTGAGGCAGAGCACTCAGAAGACTTGATGCAATGTTTCCTTATCTTTTTAGTTTTCAAGCAACACAGTACCTGGCAGTACTGGCAAGACTATGCTTCGCTGAGGAGGCTTAATAAGATCGAAGCACGTTCAGACTTTTCATGGTACTGCTATAGCTTACACTCCCCTCTGATTCTATTTTTTATTAATTTAAATAATCTCCTTTGCCCTTCTCGACGAGAATAAATTGTTGGGCTTTATAAATTTAATTAATTACCATTAAATATGTTGGCACTCAGTTTGGGGTATTTTTAAAGGAAATGCAATTATTTTACCCTCATTTTTTCTAAGTGATCCTTTGGTCCAATTCCTGAAAGCATTAGAATTTTTGGTGATTGTATGCTTCCTGCTGATAATATTACTTCTTTTTTCGCTCTCACCGTGTATTTAATTCCATCTCGAATATATTGGACACCTTCGGTTTTGTTATCTTTCATAAGAAGCTGAAAGAATAAATTTACTTCGTTATGCAACTGAATATATAATTTTACACAAGAAGGCACTTTCATATTAATGTAGTAAATTAAATATTCTACGGACGTAGGAAATTAAGAATAAAAATAAATATCCAGTAACAACTTCGGATATTACTGCATTAGTGAACTGGCAGAATTGTTACTGCGTCGGACAAAATGCTTAGCGGCATTTTCTCCTGCTTTACGTTCTGAGTTCAAATACCACCGAGGTTGACTTTGCCTTTCATCCATTTCAGAGGTTGATAAATTAAGTACCAGTTGAATATTGGGGTCGATGTCATAGACTAACCCCTTTCTCTCAAATTTCAGGCTTTGTGCCCATATTGCGAAGAATTATTAATACTAGGAGGAAAAATCGCACCCCTGGTCGTTCAGCGTAATGTGTGTGTGTGTTTGTGTGTGTATGTGTGTGCATGCGCGCGCGCGCAACTTTTTTTTACTTGAGACCACATTGTCCAATGGGTTCTTTCCTCATTGTTGAAGAAAGAGTGTACTTATAGTATTGAGATATGAAAGGGAACGAAAATAACGAAAACATTTACAAGAAAATATGGAAAATGTAAATAGGGAAACATTTATAAGAAATAATAGTGAAATATGAAAATATTTTATTCGCTCAATGAAAAATCTGTCAGTTATCTATTCAAAGTTATAATTACTAGAGCAATATTGTCAGCGTAACTTAACTGATAGTGGCAAAACGCAAATCTAAGCCTTAAAGATAGACACGGGATGAGAGGAGATAACAGCAGTGAATGAGTTGGGAAAAAAGGAGCAAAGGATAGAGAGGGGAAAAGAGAGGGGCAGAGAGAGGGAGAGAGGGAGAGAGGGGAAAGGGAGAGAGAGAAAGAGAAAGAGAGAGAGGAAGGGTAGCTGTGGCTTTTGGACAAGAAAATGAAAGCAATATCCCTTTTATCATATATCAAAATCAAAATTTTTAAGACTTTCTTGTCATTCTAGATCGATTCAAATGATTGTTCAGAGTCTTGAGTACAAGTATAAATATAGTTCCCTTACGATCCATATAT
>NC_068984.1:88079394-88082907 GCF_001194135.2 Octopus bimaculoides | reverse complement strand
AAAGCTACACACTAACTTAAAAGCCGCCCGACAGGGCGGTTTTTAAGCTAGTATGTAGCTTTTAAGCAATTAACTCCAAATGGGGAGATCTACAAACAGATCTCGGAATTGTTTTGGAGAATTTGTTGCAATTGCTTCCATCAGAGTCATATCCCAATAATGATCATATTCGTCGCTAAAAATCATGTAAAAAAAATCGCCGGAAACAATCGCAGTAATGAAAACATAGAAATCCAAAATTTCAGGATTGCAGGTCCGGATTCGGCGCGAAATGTTTTTAATTTACTCACGAAATCAGCCTGATTCCAAATGGTATATGTTGAGCTACGGCCTCTAGGAATAAAGTTGAAAACGTTTGATACACTGACACACTGACATTCAGATTTATTCTATTAAATATGTTTAATTCTGGGTAAACTGTTTTTCAATTAAAGTGTATTTTATATGTGTGTGTGTATGTATATAGATATGTATATATGTACACAAACACCACTCCCATACACACACACGCGCACACACATATGTATTAAAGAAAGCAAAAAATAAAACAAAAATGATAGTGTTCAGTAGTTGGTTCAGTGTGCTGTCCACTGGAATTTCTCTCCAGGAAAGCTGTACATCATTTCTCTCTTTCTCTCACATACCCGCCCTATCTCTTTCTTATTATTACTCCCATTGCCACTATCAACTACTTTTAATAAAACATCATCAACTATCCCTAACTTTCTTTGTCTCTCTTTCTTTCTTTCTCTCTCTCTGTCTGCCGTCGCCACGGCCTTCACCGTCTCTATGCCTACTATTATTCTCACCGCAGCACAAGGAAGTGTCATTGAATAGTGAGAGAGGGGATAAAAATGTAAAAGTGTGACACATTGATACAGAAATTAGTCTTCACATTTATTATATTATACATACATACATTCATACATACATACATACATACATACATACATACATACATACATACACACATACATACATACGTATGTATATATGTATGTAACCTCGTGGGCATCGGTACCATTTTCCTCTTTCTCCGTTCTTCCATTCTCCGAACTTTCCATCTTTCCGACGAAGGGCTACGCCCGAAACGTCATACACTCTCTCTTTCCTTTCCTGAGCGTCCAATAATACTATCCATATCACGTCCTCACTTTGTTGTTTTTTTGTTATTGTGTTTTTGAACTATATATATATATATATCGTAAACCTCAGATATGACAGAAATATATGCATTTGATATTAGTGTACGTGTGTGTGTGTGTGCATTTGTGTGTGTGCATTTGTGTGTGTGCATTTGTGTGTGTATGTATGTGTGTGTGAGAGAGAGAATGAGAGAGAAAGAGAAGAAAAAGAAGAAAATGCAAGATAAAAGCTTACTTTTGTTACCAGAGCTCTGACCAGAACATGTAAATTTTTTCGCTCCATTGTTGGTCTAAGAAAGGCATTAGATGTGCTCCACCGCTTTCCTTCATTTATTGTTACAGAAGCCTGTGAAAATCCTAGAAAAAAATTATTTAAAAAATGGCAATGAGGATATTATAAGCATGATTGTAGAAAAAAGAAAATTATACATATTCTCGTACAACCGCAATTTCTGTAATTCCTATTGCTTCAAAAATTACTCTTTATTATTAACTTTTCATTTCTTTAAAATTAGCTTCTTCGAAAAGTATCACAGCCACCTTTCTCTAGTTAGTCTTACAAAAGCGATTGGTAGTTATCTTTCCATTTTACATTGTGATTAAATAGCCATAAAATAGATGGCGTTATTATGCTTGCAGAATATCATATCTAGAAGCATTTTGTGCATGAGATTAAGATTAAATAGTGACTCAAATGTAACCGAAAATTATTGGACTATCAAATATCGTATTATTTACATATCACTATAACTCTTATGAAATAATTTTCTAATACAGTTTTGTGTGTGTGTGTGTGTGTGTGTGTGTGTGTGTGTGTGCGTGCGTATGTGCATGTGTGCGTGTGTGTATGTTTGCATATACGTGTGTGTATATATGTATATGTGTATGCATGTACGTGTGTGTGTGTGTATGTGTGTGTGTATAGATATATGTATCCGTGTATAAGTGAACGATAGCGTCATTGAATGTATGAACTAAAAGAGGAAGCTAACAGCAAGTCACTTCATTTCCCATCAATAGTTTACTACCTGACCAATTAACGGTTTACGCTAATAACCTGGGATTATAATAAATGATAGTTTTATTTGAATAACTAAAGAGAATCCAGTAATGTTATATATTCAACTATGCTACCATAAACATTTATCCTTAAAATTCAATGCTATGCTACCATAAACATTTATCCTTAAAATTTAGACATGAATATCGAAATTTGTTATTGACTAATTATTATTATTATTTCAAATCTTAAAAAACTGCATTTACAAACACTAAACTTATAAAATGTTGCAATGAGATGACCAAATTTCCCAACTTCAGACCACGGTTCTTATAAAAGGCATTAAATTCATGTAATCGTGGCTCAGACAATCAGATCAATTGGAGAACTGAAATTTTCTTGTCAAATGGTTTATAGAACTTTTTGCTAGCGTTATACAAAAATGCAGGCAAATCTAACAAAAAAAGAAAAAAAGCTATCAGATTCTACGGGAGTTAATGCCATTTTTCTCCATCTTCAAATGAGAATGGCTGTTGAAGACAGCACACAGAGTTATATCGGTAGGTCTCACGAAAAATCATTGTTATTTAATTAGCTTAATCACTTCTCGGTAATTACAAATCGTTGTGGCGTTATATAAATGACCAAACATGCTTTTATTTGTTATTTTTCGAATGAAAACCTTAAGGCAGAAATATATACGTTACTAAAGTGAACAAAGGGCGCTAATCAACACCAGTATTGCAAGAAATGCGAATCAAAACAACTCTATAGCCACAAAAGCATTATCTTAATGAACTAGGTTGTAACGGTTTTTTAAAAAAATACGTTAGAATGCATAAGTGCCCGAGTCTACCGATGATATATCAACACATTTTTTTCTATCAAGTTCTGACCCTGGCGAAATGTCCAATTAACTATATTCATTATCAATCTTTAATTTAATTTTCATAATTTGAAGTAATTGGACATGGAAACAATTGTAGGTTCTATGAGTTTGATATTGTTCGAAATTGGATTTGTTTCAATAAATTGATGTCTATAAGTCAATTTCTTCATTTTCTTCTTTTTCTTATACGTAAATGGTAATACTACCATATCTATCAATGTGAAGCTAATAACTTTTAGTATTTCACTGATACACTGGATAAAACCGGGGAACTTGTATGTTGACAGGTATTTAAGAGGTATTCATATCCTGGAAATAATTAAAACGTGGCTGTGTGGTAAGAAACTTGCTTCCCAACCACGTTGTTCCGTGGCACCTTGGGCAAGTGTCTTCTTCTCTAGCCTTGGACCGACCAAAGCCTTGTAAATGGATTTGGTGGACGGAAAGTGAAAGAAGCTCGTCGTATATATATATATATA
>NC_068984.1:88076001-88076713 GCF_001194135.2 Octopus bimaculoides | reverse complement strand
ATATATATATATATATATATAAATGTAAGCACGGCCCGAAAATCTCTGTTCTTGAGATTTTTGGGCCGTGCTTGAATTTCAGGAAATTTCTATTTTTGGTAACCGCATAATAGCGCTATTAGCGATAATATTTACACCACGGTTGGAAGTTGATTGCTGATGAGAGTGGGAGATAACTCTTTACCTTCTACCCTCACAGTCGACAGAAGGCATAGCTGAAAGAGAACGACATAGTCGGAAGCCGATGACCACCAGAAGAGGGAGATAACCCCTATTGTTTATATCCAGTTCGTTCCCCCTCTATACTTTAAAGAGGCCCTAAGCCAAGAAATCTTAGGGTCTGATGATACGCCTACGCCATAAAGATACTCTTTATGGCGAGAAGCTCAGGGTAACCCTATAAACAGGCCCTCACCAGTAATGTATACATACATGCATACGTGCATACATACATACATGCATACATACATACATAATACATACATACATACATACATACATACATACATACATACATATAGTAAACATGAAAGTAATAAATTAAAATACTTTATTACCAGTGGTTAGCATGCATAATAAAAGTTATAAGACAACGCTTTTAAATATATGAGTGTCCATTTAACATGTAAGGAGTTTCGTCAAGGGTCTCCTCTCTATGTATACATGTATAAATCTTTATACACTGTTATACATGCATATATATGTATATATA
>NC_068984.1:88071042-88075537 GCF_001194135.2 Octopus bimaculoides | reverse complement strand
TATATATATATATATATATATATATATATTCGTATACATACACATGTATGTTAACATTTAACAGAAGTAAGAGAATGACTCAAGGTATGAGAATTCCGTGTGTTGGCACTTATCAAACTATTCATAGATCAAAGGACTGTGAGGTTATATAGCTGTTGATAAGTAACACCAGCTATATAAACTCACAGCTATATCAACAGCTGCATAAACTCATAGGCCTTCGACTGTGACTAGTTTGATTAGTGCCAACGCACGAAACCCCCGTTACCTGCATCAGAACCTCACTAAAGCCGTTTACTTTTTAAAATTACCTTTTTCAATTGATTAAGAAAAAAAATTGTAGATATTGTTATTTTTGATGAATATAAAGATTTACGCTAAAATAAGTTTGTTTCTTCATTATTGATAATAAAAACAAACAAACAGCCTGTATTAGTAGATACAACGAGCCCGCTCTTCTATTTAGCGTCGCAGTATCTTCAGTAGCTAAACCAACAGCCGTAAATCTACCATCATTTGTTGTCTAAAGAAATCAGGGGAGACAATATTAGGCCCTCTAGACCTTATGGTAATAATATAACTATAGTAATAATAGTGAAACTACAATAGTGAACAAGTAAATAATAAGATTGGGATTATAGTTGTAATAGCTAAATTTTGATAGTGAACAAGTAAATAATTACCCAGATTCATAATAACCCAGAATGATTAACAAGTGGCGTTGTGAAACCGTCGAGCTGTCAGCGACTAAAGCAGCAACCCCACTAAACTTACTTGGTTAGGAAGGTGGATTTTCGACACCCTGCTGGATTAAAAACAAAGACCGGCAAAGGGCAGAGGAACTGAGAAGAGTCAATGGCTATTCTGAAGACGGGTAGACGAACTCTTGAGCCTTGGTTGGCAGTCTGTCTAAGAGAAGGAAATCTTTGATTTAAAACTGGAGTAGATCGGACTCCTTAGTCACAATGGTGACAACCTGTCAGTGTCCAACGACTCCATGCCTGGGATGAAGATGAATGAATCGCGAATCGGGACTTAATTCCGGAGCAATATTTGGATGAAAATACGGGGCCAACAGACGCTCACCTGTCTCCTAGTGAGAATCATGGTCATGGACCTCAACGCACAGAAATGCAAAGGGAACAGGCCCAACTCATGGGCCATCTTACTAGAGATGATGTCTCGATAAAAATACCGGTTGGTGGCTAACCTTAAAACACAAACCAAATTGTTGAGTGAAAATGTCTAATATAAATGTATAAAATAACGGTATTAATGAGGCTGCAACCAAAGGTGAAAGCCTTTCTCCCGGCAGGTGCCCTATGGTTAAAGCGCAGGTCCGGTCGTCCTCCATAAACTAATTATACACAGAGCTTAGAGGCAAAGAAGAAGGTGGGATAGGAGGTAAAACGAACAGTAATCGAATGCTTGATCAGGAGTGAACCCAGTAGAAAGGAATTCCGACAACGAATGAAAACAAAATGGAATGAAATAGGACTCTTCGAAATAAGTGAGCAACGGTTAGCCGACCAGGCAAGAGCAATAAGAACATAAGGGTGGTTAACAGACATAGAGATTGAAGAGATAAAAAGGGAAAGTAGAAAATAGAAATAATACTTCACCAACAGATACATTGCCCAGTGAAAACAGAGAAATGAATGGCGGCAGTGAAGACGTAGAGCAAAGTGTAAATGTAACTGCATTCTCAGCAAATGAAGCAGAAGTAATAGGAAGAGCTATATCACAAGAATACGATGATGACCAACAAGACACAGTGAGGACGCTGTGTCGATATATAAGAGAAGACCAGGATCAAGCAACCCACAACCTGAGGTACATTGACCGACACAAGCTCAAGGTTAAAACTGAAAAGATAGATTCGGTCCTGGGGCAATTCCAGACGAGAAATATAACAAACTAGCAAGATTATTTGGGCTGCTGCTATGGTTGCTGCAGATAGAGTTGGATACTAAAGAAGAGAACGACCAGAACGTAAAGAACCATACTGGCATAGACGAATTTGTGAGAAACAAACAAAGTCAAAAAGACATTTAGGACAAGTTGATAGATTGAGTAGAGGGGATTGCAGAACAAAAGCATAAGAATAATGCTGGAAAGAACATAGAATAAGAGATGAAGAGTATGATGTGATTCTGAAGAATTGAAACAAAGAGTAGTAGCAGATTTTCTCCAGTAATATTAAGATGGAGTTTGCTGCGATGGTGATGAGACGAGGAAAGCTTTTCAAAACAGGTGTATGGTTGCCAAGTGGTGAAATGATGAAGGCAATTCATCCTGAATATTTGAGGCAGATGAAATCAAACACAATGATATGAAGTTAAAAAACAAAAAGAGAGTACCTACAGCGAGTGAGAAAAATATTGGCTTCAAAGCTAAATGCCAGGTATATAATTTCGGCAATAAAGTTGCGCGCAGTCTTGAAGCAGACAGAGGAGAAACTAAAGGAGATGGACTGGAAGTCAAGAAAGCTTCTAACGATGCATGGTTTCCATCGTCCACGTGCGGACACTGATCACCTATACATGAAGAGAGCAAATGGAGGAAGGGGACTGATAAGTTTGGAAGACTGCGTGCGTATCGAACACGAGACCTTAATGAGATACCTACCCAAAGTAAGGAAACCTTGCTAGTGACAGTTAGGAACGAAGGCGTATTGAGAGCAGAGAAAAATAAGAAAAACAAAGGAAGAAGTGCAAAAGGGACATGAAGAATTACACAAGAAGGGATTACACAATCAATTCCTTGCAGCCACAACAGTAGTTGCTGGAAAAATAGGTGGGATTAGCTGATGAAAGGAACACTAAAAAAAGCGACTGAGAGCACTATACTGGCAATGCAAGACTAGGCTTTGGCCACGAACTGGAGGGTCAACCTTAGGAATGAGTAAGTGTCTCCGTTATGCTACACCTCCAATAGAGTGGATGAAACCATTGCCCATATCATGATCGAATGCCCTAGACATTCCCAAAACCACTACAAGTTGTGGCAACACGATCAGGTAGCGAAAGTGCTACATTGGAAACTGTGCAAAAAGTGGGTGTTAGAGAGAGGCAAGACGTGGTATGAGCACAAACAGCAGACAGTGGCGGAGTCGTAGATTAGCAAAATCCTCTGGGATTTCCCAATCCAAACAGATCAGATGCTAGAGCATAACAGACCGGACTTAGTGGTGGTGGACAAAATGCACCACATATGCTATATAGTTAATATTGCATGCCCCTTTGACCCACGAATAGTCAAGAAGGAAGGCGAAATGATAGATAAACACAACCCTCTTAAGTACGAAATAACCCGACTACGGAAAATGAAGAAGGTGAAGATAGTGCCAATTATTGTTGGGGACAGTATCAGAAGGCATGAAGAGGAATATAAAGGAAAACGGAATAGAGTGCCAAGTAGAACTGTTACAAATGTTTTGCTTCCTTGGCACGGTAAGACTAATCAGGAAAGTACTAGATGGTTGAAAAGAACAGATAATATGGTACTGTAGGCTGCAGGCAGCAAGCCCGCTACGCATGCAAAATTCCAGGAGTTCCAACAAAACCTGTGATAATAATAATAATAATAATAATAATAATAATAATAATAATAATAATAATAATAATAATAATGGTTTTAAATGTTGGTACAAGGCCAGCAATTTTAGGGTAGAGCTAAGTCGATTACCTCGACTGCAGTGCTCATCTGGTACTTATTTTATCGATTCCGAAAGGATGAAAGGCAAAGTCAATCCCAGCGGAATTTGAATTCAGAACGTAAAGACGGGAGTGCTAATGATTCTGCCAGCGTGTAACAACAACAACAACAACAACACTGGGATAAGCTAAACAGAAAAGAAATAGACGAAATAACAACCCAACAATAGTGAGAAGCTCGGGACCCAAAATAGAGACTGACTGATTTTTTGATTGCAGTACAAGATCAAAGTCTCCTCAACAGAAACCAACAAAAACACATAGTGAAGAAAAAAAGTAACTGCAGAATATGTGGCTATGGGGAAAAAACAATAAATCATAATGTCTCTGGCTGCCCAATCCTGACTAAGAAAGAATATATCCACGCACAAGACAGTGTTGAAACCTGTATACACTGGAAGCTGTGCCAGTACTATGGAATAACAACACAAAAATAATATAAGCATGTTCCAGAACAGAAAGCAACCATAATCTAGGACATGCCAATACACACATATAGAGAAATCAAGTTTAATAGGCCAGATATTGTCGTCAAGTATCACTAAGAAAAAGTGCTTTCTAGTTGACATATCAGTCTCGACAGATGACAATGTATCTCTAAAAGAAACAAAGAAAATCTTGGAATACAAACATCTGGAAATAGAGATAATACAGATATGGAGCTTGAAAATAGAAATAATCCCCATAATAATAGGTACTTTAGGTTTGGTTAAAAGGCATACAGACAAATACATAACTAAAACATCAGGACGTAAGAATATGTATATATATATATATAT
>NC_068984.1:88069713-88070768 GCF_001194135.2 Octopus bimaculoides | reverse complement strand
ATTGAACCACAAAAGCTCAAAGACAATATAATGTATGGGTTTATTTATTTTTTTATATATTATTGTTTTATATATTATTTTCTTCATTGTGTACTTCTTTGTAAAAAAACATTTTCATTCTCCTTCTTGATAATTTGCTTCTTCGCAATGAAAACCGGTTAGAAAAAAGTCTTTATTAAAATATGCTTCCAGTTCAGCATTCTGGCTTTTTTTCATTTTCCTATATATATATATATATATATATATATATATACACACAACATACAGAAAATAGCAATCTAGGCACTGCTCATATTCTACGTAAAGCACTTTCAATACAGTAAAACTAATAACACCAAACCAAACCACAACACATCCACAAGGCACACTCAGCTGAGCTCGGTAGTGCATTGAAAGCACGTGATGAAAATAAAACCACCGAATGATAATAATAATAATAGCTTCAAATTTTGACACAGGCCAGCAAATTTTAGAAGAGGAAGTAAATTGATTACATTGACCCCCAGTGCTCAACTGGTACTTATTGTATCGATCTCGAGCGGATTAAGGACAAGGTCAACCTCGGCGGAATTTGAACTCAGAACGTAAAGCCGGAAGAAACGCAGCTATGCTTTTTATTTGGAGCGGTAACGATTCATGAGTAACTGAAGAAACGCGCACGTGATGGTGTGCTTGCGTGTGTGTGTGTGTGTATAAGTACGTTCGCGATTGAGTGTGCGTCTGTGTGTGTATATGTATACATACATACATACATACATACATACATACATACATACATACATACATATAGAGAACTGATGTATAAACAATGAAAAATATATCAACGGTAGTTAAGAGCCCAGTTAATAACAGATCGTTAAACTCCAATATATTAAAATGTTGCAGTAAATCCATATCGGACCGACTTAAGTGTATCTCCATAATCGGCTAAAACAATCTGTAAGAGAAATTAAGTTAACTGAATTTAAATTTATTCAATCTAAATTATGTATTACAATTATGTAATTACATATTTAATGATGGTTATCTTGATGAAACAACTGTTGAGCTCAATT
>NC_068984.1:88065449-88069463 GCF_001194135.2 Octopus bimaculoides | reverse complement strand
ATATATATAAATATTCTATTTTTGAAAACCAGTGGATGTATTCCACTGAATTTAGGTATATAATCCTTCGTACAGACGGTCAGTAGCGACGCCTGCTCGGTTCGGCTGCTCTACATTGATAAGAGGCAATACCTCGAAACTAGTCTGTAGATGCCAGACCAGCAAGGGGAAGCGGCTGACCTCCCCTGTTCGAAGGTTATAATGGACATAGATTCGTGTGTCACATAGCGAGCTAAAGGCGATGGCCCCTTGGAGCTAATCAACGGCAGCATTCGTCCTATTTTTCAGACTGCCATATGTATATACGTATGTATATATATATATATACATGTTTGTATGCATTTCTGTATCTGTGTGTGTTTGTATGTGTAAGTGTGTGCAGGTGTATGTATGTGTGTGTGTGTGTGTGTGTGTGTGTGTGTATAAGATCGGTTGTGTGGAATGGTCAGAAAATTTCATCATTTATTCTTCAGGATTGCTATTAATCATTACATCGAGTCCAGCTGGGACTCGGTAGCTGCAGATGGCCTTTTGAGGTCTTATGCTTATTAGAATACGAGTCATGAACTGGATGGGGACATGGAATTTTTTCACTTAGGGTTAAAGAGCCATTATAAAGCAACTCTTCCAAGTGTTATCCACGGTACTGGACACCTTAACTGATGATAGGCCTCAGCTTAGAAAAATCATAAAACCCTGATAAACATTAGCACAACTCACGGCAAGGTGCAGAAGGAATTGTATTATCATCAGGAGGCAGGTCTGATTGGTCCCAAAACCAAGCATATCATCACATTTTCTATGAACGATATTAATAAAGAGTGAAGAACAACATTACCTTCGACTAAATCTCCATTTATATCTCCAACAGAGTAACCAAGCTCTTTTGCTGCACCGAGGAAATGATTGATGATTGGTGTGCTTCCTGCTTTCGTTATGATTAGTGGTCCATCGGTATTATGGTAAACTAGAAATAAGTGACATAAAATGTTATCATCGGACATGTATTTAAGCATATATATTTAAATTTCTTATTACTTTGCAACCTGATACTTAACAACCTGAATTAATTTAATTTGAAACGTGGTATAATGATAATTACAATCATTGTTTAGTCTCGGATCGATACTGAGAAAAGTTTGCAATCGAAGGTGTTCAATCTACGACCATTATGTCATTTTGTATATTAAGGTCTACATTGTCAAGTGTGTCCTACTATTTATGAAGCAGAAGGGGAAACCGGGGCAAGATGGACCACTGGGATAAAACGGACAAGCCCCATTTCAGACATCTAAATGGGACTTAACCGCCGTGAACGCTTTCTAATTCAAAGTTACTTCCCTTCGATCTTACATCCCGAAAGGTTTCATTTTGGCGGCAGTTTTCACGACAAAGGAAGGAAAATACTAAAATTTAAGTATTCAATGTAAGTATTGCTTTCAAATATATCATGTTAATGAAATAAATGCCAACACCTTAGGTAAGTATGGCCTATCAAATTTTGAAACATTTCAAATGTCAATGTTTAAGCCACAGCAGCCTTGATTTTTCCTTAGGTTTGAATGCTGAGCAGACATTTTTTTGTTGTAACCTGAATGGGGTAAAACGGACCAAAGGGTGTTGGGGCAAAACGGTCCACTGTCCCGTTTTGCTCCATATGCGTGTATGTTATTTGCATGTGTGTGTGTATGTGTGTGTGTGTGTGTGTGTGTGTGTGTGTGTGTGTGCGTGCGTGCGTGGGTGCTTGTGTGTTTGTGTATGTATCTACATGCGTGTGCATGTGTGTGTGCATGTGTATGTGCACGTGCGCGTTGTGTATGTGTGCGTGTGCATGTATGTGTATGTGGGTGTATTTGTTTGGGTGTATTTGTATGCAAATGCGAGTGTGTGCGTGTGTGTGTAGGGGTGTGAGCGCCGGTGTCTGTGTGGGTGTGAGTGTGCATGAGTTTTATCTTACTTTCTTAATCCCATTTTGTTTATTATTTTCAGATGGTCAGATATTACATTCGTAAAACTGGAAGAGGCTCTTGGACTCCAGATAACCTACAGGCAGCCATGCAATCTGACCAACAAGAAAGTTCTCTTCACCAGGCAGCAAAGCAGCATGAAGTCCCCAAGACAACCTTGAAGAGACACCTGGAAGACAAAGTGTCTTCTCCTGGCCAGGTTTCTTTATGGCATTTTCAGCCAACACTAAAAAATTTTGAGGAGGAACTGCTAGAGCACTGTGTCTACCTGCAATGGATTTTTTATGGTCTCACTTCAAGAGGTTTGCGTTCCTTGGCTTTTGAGGTTACTGAGGCCAGCAAGATCCCCCATAAAGTCAATAAAGAAAAAAGAGAAACTGGAGCGGACTGGCTCGTTTGTTTTTTAAAAGCGCCATCCAACACTCAACCTGCGCATTGCTCAGTCAACGAGTGTTGATCGTACTGCAGCATTTAACAGGGTCCAAGTTGGCAGATTTTTTGATGTTCTAAAAGAAATTTACCAGCAGCACCATTTCACAGATGATCGGATTTTCAACATGGATGAAACAGGTCTGTCCTTAGTGCAGAGAGTTCCAAAAGTCATCTCACTGAAGAGAGCGAAGCAGGTTGGACGAATTGTTAGTGCTGAGAAAGGACGAACTGTGTGTCCAATGGGCGTCACCGAGCATTTCATACCGCCTGCATTTATCTTCAAGAGGAAGCGCATAGCTGACCCGTTGCTTCATGGAGCACCAGAATGTTCAGTTGCTTATGGAAGCGAAAATGGATGGATGGATCGAGAAACATTTTTCTAAGTGGCTACGCCATCTCGTTCAACATGCAAATCCATCTGTTGAGAGAAAAGTGCTCTTCCTTTTGGACAATCACATCAGCCACATTAAGTTGGATGCAATTGAGCTAGCTCGCAAACATGGCGTAATCATGGTATCAATTCCGCCTCATACCAGCCACAAGCTACAGCCCGTAGTCAGGGCCTTTTTTGCGCTCCTCAAAACCTTTTATCACCAGAAAATTAACAAGTGGATCATCGATCATCCAGGTCAGCGGGTAGATGGTTTCAAAGTTACTACCTTTTTGGGCTGGCCTTCATACGAGCTGCAACGGCTCAGAATACTTGCAGTGAATTTCGTTGCGCTGGGATCTGGCCATAAAATCCGCCGGATGTGTTTGGTGATGTCAATTACATTTCGACAGAAGTCACTGAAGTTGCTGATCCTAAAGAAAGTCCAGCACCATCATAGGAACAGCCACAAGTAGATCCTGCACCCTCACAGTCTTATGATCCATCTGTCAAAGGTGCAGATGGATGAAAAAGTCAAGAAGGTACATAGATAGGCCTACACAATTCACCATAACAAAGAATCTCTGTTGTTTCCTTGTCGCCTGTTCCAGGAACTCAGGCTACAGTATGAAAAAGAAGAGCTCAAACTTCAGAGTGCCTCACCAGTTCACTCTTTAATGATTCTCTGTCAGCTAAAGCCATGAAAAAACCAACAACTAAACCAACAGCAAGGGGAAATGCTCGCAAACCCAAGACCCTAGGAAGTGTGCTGAAGATACCAGCCTGCACATCAAAAACAACAGACAAGGCATTTTCTGTGACGAACTTTATCGAGAACCCCCAACAGAAAATTGGATTGAATGCCAGCTGTGCAAAGAATGGGCACACCAAAAGTGTGCTGGGGTTGGGATTGATGACGTTACATTCATTTATGAACTTTGTGTCCCCTAATCAGCTACCTTGCTGACCAGTCACATTGAGCATTATTTCTGTGTCTTCAGCAAAAAAAAAAAAAAAAGAATCCATGATACTTCAGGGTGGGGTGGGTATGCAAACTGAGAGCAGGAAACAGCATTTCTCATGATCATAGTTTACCTTCATTTCTGTCATTTTCAGTTCTTTTATGAATAAAAGATGTATTCCAGAATAATACACACGAGTATGTATTTGAATATGGCAAAATGTAATAAAAATTCTTATGGGGCAAAATGGTCCAACCTGAACTCTTTTGTCCCAGTACTGGGG
>NC_068984.1:88062435-88065211 GCF_001194135.2 Octopus bimaculoides | reverse complement strand
AATATATAATATATGTAAAAATATTAATAAATATCGATAGCAGAAATTACTTGTTCTTTCGTGGTATACTTTTAAAATACTTGTTTGCATGCCTTTTGATTTATCGTATTTGATGATATAAAAGGTATATTAAAAACATCCCAATTTCAGCAGTGTATCCTGAAGAAGAATATTTTAGTACATTAAGCAATCAAGGCGGCGAACTGGCAGAATCGTTAGCGCGCAGGGGAAAATGTTTAGCGGCATTTCGGCCATCGCTATGTTTTGAGTTCAAATTCCGCCGAGGTCAACTTTGCTTTTCATCCTTTCGGGGTCGGTAAAATAAGTACCAGTTGAGCACTGGGATCGACGAAATCGATTCCCTCCCTCCCCTGAAACTACTGGTCTCGTGCCAAAATTTGAAACAAATATTTAAAGTAATCTAGTAGTATGTTGCAGAAGTAACTAGCTATAGCAGAAAACATTACTGAATATAAAAAGTAAGTTAGCTGTAGAGTTGAACACAAAACAAGAAATCCTGTTAGTGAAAATATCCTATGTCATTATAGTAAAAGTAATACAAATAATGTTCAAGTAATAACAATAATGCGTAAGTAAATATTATTATTATGGAGTCAGTCTAAGTAAAAGAGATCACCTAAATTAAAATTAACAAATAGTAGTGAATGACAAGGACAAAGTTATCTTATCGAGGCCCAGCTTCGCATAGAAGACCCAGATAGAGTTTTGGGAGATAATTTTTGGAAAAAATATTCGATAAGTATGGATACTATTACAAAACGTATATATGAATGAGAACCAAAAGCAAATAATCGATATCAATAAAGCCTTCATCTCCTTGTCTAGGCTTTAGTGTAGTAACTAATAAATCCAACAGTACACATTAGTTTGTATCTGCATTCAGAAATAAGCTTTTAAGATCCTAGTTGCACAGCATATATCTTTATAATGTTTAACCCTAGATCAATCCTGATCAAGTAGATCAATGATCAAAGGCATTCCAGTTATGAACCATTGGCCTTTTTAATATATACAACTACATTGCCCAATTTCTGGTGCTTAGACCCAGACTAGTCCTTAGCGAGTAGACCTATGATCAAAGACGTTCTAGTCATGAATAACTTATCCCTTTTTGGGGGCAGTAAGAATCAAGGGTTATATTATTGAATGTATTTCTGCCTTTTAAGTCGGCTGAGTGTAATTTAGGGGATATTTAGCTGCCAATTTTGGCAGGTCAAGTGACTATGTAACTACTTCCCAGTTGACTAGCTCATACCGCGTGGGTAATGGTTGTTGTTAAGAAAGCTTCACAATCACCAACTCCATTTCCCTAGTTTCTGAGCTCTTCCTAGATCCAGCAGATATTGAGGCTGCTGAAACATAGCTACATATCTTATGACTTGGTTAAAAAAAGTTTTTGACTATGTTCCAATACACTCGCATATTTGATAATCCGGCACTTTCCAGATCCTAAGCATGCTGAAATAGCGGGACTGTGTTGTCATAAGGAGTTAACTTTCGAAAAATTTAATTAATTGCTTTATTACTGGTTCGAATGTAATATTTTAAAATGATGATTGAATAAAATTTATTTCAGAATTATATACATAAATATTCTGAAAAGATGCCTTACCCGAATTTTCTAGCTCTTCGATTTTATTACCTTCTGATTTCATAAAATAAGGCAAAACTTCATCGTAGCTCCAGCCTTCACAGCCTCTGGCTGCCCATTCATCATAGTTGTAGTGGTTTCCACGTTCATAGATCATAAAATTTATACTACTGGAACCTCCTAAAGTTTTTCCACTGGCCCAGTAACTTCGCTAAAATGCACAACAAAAGATTAGTGGGTGAGTAAAAAAAATAATTTCTGAATATTTCCTGACAATTTCAATGCAAACATCTACTACGCATTTGGTAATTTTAAGCCATCTCAAATGATAATTAATTTGAAATTATGGTTTTACTATTCCTTGAATCTTTGAGGTTGACCTTTAATTTATAAAAGTACCGGTCGCGCTCTGACAGGTTTATGGTCGACCCTGTAGCAGTGGAGACCTCTGGCGTTCTCGGTCACCGTGTCACCGTGCCATATCCCTGCTCACTGCTATCGGAGCGGAGATTGCTATCCGTAAGTGCGAGCCCCGTGAGTCAGAGTGCCTGTTACAGCACATCTCTCTCGCCATCCTCCGGAGCAACACCTTTTCCATTTTGTCTACTGGGACCATGAGGTAGTTTGAATAATAAGAAATCGATTGAATGTAAGAATTTCGTAGCTTACTACCCATAGTTAGTTGTTATATAATTAACTAGGCATATATCATTTATAAAATGATATTTTTTAAAAAAGAAAAATAATTTAGACATAAATAATTTTGGAAGTAGAGTAAAAATCATATGAAAGATTTATGAAAATTATAAAAAAGCCACGACTAGTGTTACCTTTTCATTAAGTGCCTGACAACTTTGTTTTTGTGGCTCTGTAAAATATTGCCAATCATAGGATGATCTAAACAACTTCGCCACTCCAGCTGGAATGCTCACAAACATACTTCCAGTTTCAACATTACCGGCTTCTAAAAGTAAAACAGTATTGTTTTCATTTTCAGAAAGTCGTGAAGCGAGCACACATCCAGCTGAGCCACCGCCAACTGAGAAAAAAGAAAAAAACAAAAACAACATTTAGATAGGAACGGAAGGAGAAAAAATAAATACATAAATATTTTAATTAATTTCATCAGTATAAGTATGTGGGTGTATATATATATATATATAT
>NC_068984.1:88056767-88061930 GCF_001194135.2 Octopus bimaculoides | reverse complement strand
AAAAAAAAAAAAAAAAAAAAAAAAAAAAAAAAAACAGAAAAGAATGCTCGGATCCCATACTATTGACAAGACTGCCAACACCCATTTCCTAAATATTCATTCCCATTGTGAAAAGAGAACGATCACAATATTACCTGGCAAAATTTCTCAGAGATACCTTCAATCTTGAATATCATAACTTACTGCATTCTATCAAAATCATATCAGAAATTTATAATCTCTTAATCTCTTTCATTGCAACTTATAGAAAAATTCAAGAAATATTCAATGCTTTTCTTTATCAAATTTCAAGTTTTCATGATAACGTTAAAGAAATAGTAGTTAATTCGTGACAGAACAGATCATAACTCAATTTCCGGAATTCCGCTTTAAAATTACGAAAATACTCCACAAGCTATATAAATGTTTCGAAGAAGTGAATATGCGCATACATACATACATACATACATACATACATACATACATACATACATACGTGCTTGCATGTATGTATGTATGTATGTATGTATGTATGTATGTAAACGAAGCTAAATTGTAAAAAACACTTGTTAAAATCTACATTATATTGCGTTAGCTTTCTGTTAATCTGAATCTGAAGAAAAATTTTTCAACTTATATCTGAATTGCAAACTCTTTCAATTCTTCTGTGGTTGCGATTAAAATATATCACCCCATCTCCATGAAGCAAAATTTAGAATATCTTGATTAGACATCTAGGGAGTCTACTAACCCCTCCTCCAATAGTGGGTGAGCACCATCTGATCACTAACATGACAAATCCATATCTAACAATTGTTAGACTATGTACAACGTTTTTTCTCAAATATTATTTTACTTAACTCAGTAAAACGTAGCCTCTTCTTTTCTGGTGGTTTGTCTCTCGATTTAAGACAGATTTCGATGTTTAAAACACGGAAATCATTTCTCTTAAGAGCTCTAGAGAATTGGAAAAAACGCTTCAGCACATGTCATATCCACTGTAACTGTATCAGTTCATCAGAAATGGATTCAAAGAACGAGCTTCTACAAGGTCACTGGGCTTGCAAGAAGTAGCAGCCAAATTCCTTAAAATCACATACAAGCGAATCCAGAATGTAGTGCAAGATATATAAAGAGGCAAGGTGGTTATAAATGGAACGTCTTTGATCATAGGTCTGCTCGATAAAGGGTAATTTGGACCTAAATAACAACAAAAGTAACAGCAGCAACAACAACAACCTAACCTGAATTGAATTGATTATTTGTCTAGGTAGCTACATGCCAGGAAACATTTACATCAAAATGATCAGCAGGAATACTGTCGCAGTCAATCTATAAGAAGCTTTGTACAGTTTGTCAGTCGTTGCAGGTGAATCCCTTGTCTCATAGACCTATGTAACCATCCATCTATCCAACCATCTGCACGCACATATACATGCACAAAATATATAATATATATACACTTAGCTCTTCTCAACCATTTTTTCCCCCTCAGGACCTTCTTAAAAGTTCTACTTAGATTCTAAGGCCTTTGTCAAACAAAGGGGACATCAGCAGAAATAGAAAATAATTTAGTGAACACAAATAAATTAGAATTTTGACATAAGACATAACTGAATAAGAAATGCATGAAGTTAAGATTTAATATTTAATATAACTAATGCGATCCTCAAGATTGTTGTTTTCCGACAAGTTTTATGATATTGTTGCGATCTCAAGACTTTTTCTTTGATTTTGATAAGGCAACAAAATCTGCACTCGACCAAATACGCTGGTGGAAATGCAATGAAATATATTTGGACCTTTCTCCACAGTACAGGGAATATATTTGGCAGATTAATTTTGATCCCCAAATTTTTATGAAACAGATCGAATTGAGGAAGTACAATTGTATTAGTTTAAAGATAAATGAAATCCTCTTGAACCTCTACCTCAACTTCAGTAGCTTCAATTTTAAAAGGATTAAAAGTCTGTTCCAGGACACCTAGGTTCAAAAGGCATCAAATTTTTCTTGAATATATTTGTATCTGTTAAGATGATTCACATAAATTAATAAGCTCATCGTTTTTCAGTACCAAATCGATTATTCCTAGGTTTGGAAATTGTGAAAATTCCAAAGCCTTATGTTGTGCCAATATACTTCGAGTTTCTTAAGGAAAGGAACAAATGCTTCCTTACTGTCTATGAGGCTACTGCTTTAATCTGTATTGCTGTATTTAATAAACTGAGACATGAAAGTCTAATAAAGAGAATAGAAGAAGACTCAGATATGCCTAAGAACGTCTCAAAACGTTGAAGATAGTTTCCTTTAGAAAGTCACTTCACCTCGATATGCAACAGTAGAGTTTTGAAAGTCTTCACCATTTTATTCACATAGTTGTTGGAAGAGGCGTTCCAGAAGAGTTTGGTAAAGTTTATATCTTTATGACAGCCGAAGCGAAAGATTGAGACGTCTTCGTCAGTTTTAAGTTACTAGGTGAACCCTATGAACTACGCAGTGAATGATGCGCACAACCAGTATGGTCCTTTTAGATGGGCGAAGAATCATCTTTAATAACCAGTCATAGAAGTGGTACCGTCAGTTGAACAAGTAGTTATATTTGTTGGATTATTGTTTACGCCTAGGTAACTTTAACTACTTCAAGAACAGACAGTCCCTTTGTATCTATTTTAATCTTCTGAACAAATAACATCCTTTCCATCAATTCATTCCCTTTCCAGAATCTTACATAACCTCAGAATCTTATATAAACTTTGCAAAGTAGTTTTTGTCTATTTGAAAAGAGAATTTATTCGATTGAACTGAAATGACTAACTCTTCTTCAATGTCACGCGCCATCTTATCGATTCTTCTGGCAACAGTGGAATTACTCAAAGGAATTGCCTGAATAGTTTTGTTGGCACTCAAATTCATGACGTAAGATATTGTTGACCATGAAGGCATGATGACTGACTCATTAATCTTGTGCTGATTTTCTGTTTTAGCAATCAGCTTACTATTGTGTATGAAGCAACAAAGCACTTTTCTAATTTCTGCGACGTTATGATTAAGTATCTGCGGCAGCGTTGGCCTACTCTCAAATGATCTCGAAAGTTTTTGAAAAATATCCAATGGCTCATTTTCTTAAATCTGAGAAGAATTTAAGAGATTTTTTTTCAATTTGTTTTGTCTCATGCTTTCATTTTATAATGTAGCTATGCAGTTCAAATACATAAATGAAGATGGGTTTTGCAGGGTAGCAATGCAACTACACAATAAGTATTACACCAAATACTGTCGACATTTTTTATACTGAGAAACTCATGGGTAAAATTATTTATGAACACAGAAGTAGAAAAAAAATAGTATTGTATTAGTAAAAAGTACTTAGCAAATACCGCTGAGGAATATTGTTAAGAAGAAAGAAAAAAAGGCTAATATACAACAGTTTACACTTCAATTACAGAATCATGAATAGCTGACAATATATAAAATATTCACAGAAAATAATACTCCTAATATTCTATAACTACGATAATATCCATAATTTGTAATCGTGAGAGGCTGCGAAAGAGAAATTATGACGAGTGAGGCAAGCGTATTGCCAGGTCCGAATCAATCAAAATAAGTGTTAAAAATGTCATTGATCTACATCTACACAGTTACCTCAATACACAACCAAAAACATTTTCATAGAGACAAACACAGAAGTGCTTTCAAGAATAGATTAACTAAGACCAGATAAAAATTACTCATTCGTCAAAATTAAATGGCGGCAATTGATCACGCGGCAGGATATGTAATGCCAGATCCTGCTTCACATTTATCCTTATTAGACTTTCAACTCGGCAGTTACCAGCGCTTCTTATGTCTATTTAGGCCCTGTCTACTCTGATTTTTCAGGAATTTGATTTATTTATTTCGACCCCAGAATCATAATGAAATAAAATATAAAAACAGATAAATCGTGGAATAAATCACCTACGGTCGGGGATTTGTGACAGAGGTTCAAACTAACGGTAAGGCACGAAAGATCCTTGAATCAACAACAACAATTGTAAAAAGTTTACCTTTAATAAACACTAAATAATAGTACTTTACATAAGACAGGAGTATAAGCTGTGTAGGGATGTCATATTAAGGATTAGGACGAGATCTAGTTAACATTGCACTTTAGCTAAAGGAAAACCCCCATTGCAATTTTCTGCAATGAGGGGAATATTTCATCCTTACCAAAATTTACAGAAACATTAATCAGAAGATGGGAACTAGTTTCTAAATGTCGACGTGAGAATAAGTTATAATGCTCTGATCAAGCAAATTTGAATGTAAACAAATGAACCGATATAAGTCTGTTAACCACAATCTCTTACGATGCTCCCCCCAAATCCCCTTCCCCACCAAAAACAAAGAAGTAAAAGGAAACGAACTATATTGATAAAACTGTGAAAGTCACAAACTCCACCAAACAAACCATTTGAGCATCATTCTGTATCACAGATATCAAACTCAAAGTAAAGGTATGTAGTAAACTCTATTTATAACCTTATATACTATTTTAAAGTTAAAATAATTAAGTAATGTTGTGAGGAACATTTTATATTTACATCTCAGAAATATAAATTAAAATACAATAAAAACAGATTTTCCATCTGTGGCAAAATTTTCCGCATATCTTATATATATCAGGTTTCCCTGCCTGTCTTTCTTCCCCTCTCATTCTGTCTCTCTCTCCCTTACTCATACTCTCATTCCATACATCTGTCTGTCTGTCTCTCTCTCTCTATATATATATATATATCGATATAGATATAGACATGTATGTATGTACGTACATACGTATGCGTGTAATCATTTATACAATCATTTATGCAATCATTTATGCATGTGTTTACATATAATATATACACATGCATAAATATATATATATATTTATATAAGGGCATTACTAAACTTGAATGCCTCACGCTAAGCGAGACTCTAAGGTCAAACTACCATAATAAACACATTTTTACCGAACACGAGGAAATGCAACTCTCAAAGCTAGTCCCTTAAAAACAGACTAAACCATAGAAAAATACAAAATGGCTGATCGTTAGTAAGGAAAGACACACAAATAAGAGAGAAGAAAGCAAAGGACCACTGATGAGATCGCAGAAGTGTGACGAAAGAACTCTGGCCGAAATACGATTAATGTAAAATAA
>NC_068984.1:88056554-88056757 GCF_001194135.2 Octopus bimaculoides | reverse complement strand
CATAATAAACACATTTTTACCGAACACGAGGAAATGCAACTCTCAAAGCTAGTCCCTTAAAAACAGACTAAACCATAGAAAAATACAAAATGGCTGATCGTTAGTAAGGAAAGACACACAAATAAGAGAGAAGAAAGCAAAGGACCACTGATGAGATCGCAGAAGTGTGACGAAAGAACTCTGGCCGAAATACGATTAATGTA
>NC_068984.1:88042808-88048138 GCF_001194135.2 Octopus bimaculoides | reverse complement strand
TATATATATTACATGTATATGTGTGTGCTATCTGAAAAAATGCGAGCGCAGAAACGATGATGTTCTTAGTTAATTGAACCTGAAAGAGTATAGGAGTAAAAATGGAAACTTAATTATATTGAAGCTGACGTTAGAATTTAATTAATATGCCTTTCGGATAGTTTCGGATCGAAAAAAGTAAGGGAAGTATTAAATGGAGGACTAGGCTGCTTTTGGGCAGCATGTTTGGTAACGGCAAGATATTTGAAGAGCTGTTTTCTTTTCTCTCTCACAGGACCCTCTCATATACATGCCGAATTGGGATCTTTCCCAATGGATTTATGCTGAGTCTGAAAAAGGTAAATACAATTTTTTGCCCTTTAAGGAAAGGATTTGTTGTTCAAATTTTATAGAGCCACAGGATTGTTGGGTTTCCAGAGTTTCACAAGCTTAGACTCATATCCTTTGCTCTACTGACAATAAATTGTCGTTTTTGCATAGTGAGGAAGATAGACCTCGCTAAAACCGCCTCACTATCGATCTCTATTTCTGAACTGACAGGATTAATGCCTGCTTGATTGTTAGTCAAGATACGGTCCACGGTAGTCAGGTTTCCTCTTTTGATACTTAAATGTCAACTCAGCTGTAGTTGGAAAAACATAAAAGGAAGATAGCTGAGTGTTTTAAAAGTTTAAAGATAAGTTTGCATCTCCTTCATACGAGTACTTCGACTCCCTTCCAACATATTGGATTTTATAGGGAGTAAATATAGAAAGTTCAGTATAGATGTTGTTATATTTCGGGATAGTATTTATTTTTACCATCCTGAAATGTAACAATATCTGTTCCACATAGAATTTTCTTTATAGAGGATATTAGAATCTAAAGAGGGGATACACTTTTACTCTTGAATGAAGCAACGTATTTTCAACAGCACATTTTTCTTATATAATTTCCAACTTCAGTTGTAATATTTTAAAAATCTCCCACCATTTCTTCTGCACTTTTCCGGTTTCAGTTAATTAAGAATATTATCACTCGTGCGTCAGCTATTTTTCTGCTGGTTCTCCTATCTTACACAAAAAAAAAGACAAAAAAAACACCGCGACACAATTCGAAAAGTATAAAAAGAAAATAAAAAACTGAATTTTTTTCAAAAAGTTTTAACTAGTTCTTTTTTTATAGCTAATTGTATAAATTGACAAAAGTAAATTATATAAAAATGCCGCTTCACCTGAGACGAAGTAAAAAATGCCAATAAAATAGCAGTATATAAATTAACTCACGCCAGTTAGAAAGAAGTATAGCAAATATGAATCAACTGGTTGATAAATAGATAGATAGATAGATAGATAGATAGATAGATAGATAGATAGAAATAGATATATTCGCCGGTTCACTCCGTATAGTGCTTGGGGTACGGCTGCTTCATAACGCGAAGTGTTACAACACCTGAAAGTCATAGACAGACGAGACAAGTTGCCTCCAAGCGCCATATTGCAAGTGAACCGGCGAACAAAGAAAGCATGTGCGGTCGATAATGTTTACAACACTAGCGCTGCTTTTAATTCGGTATACACACACACACACACACACACACATATGTATATTATTACTATTATTATTATTATTATTATTATTATTATTATTATTATTATTACTATTATTATTATTATTATTATTATTATTATTATTATTATTATTATTATTATTATTATTATTATTATCATATTATAATTATATATGCTATTATATATAATTATATATATAATTAAATATATTAGTAAATATATTAGTAATAATTATGTAGAGTATGGGGTATTGTTTATCCTTAGAATTGAACCACAAGATTAACCTTACGTTACTCAGAAATTTATAAGAAATCTATTAATAGAATACATATTGAAGATATGAATTATTTAAGAGAAGGTGATTCAAACTAATAGGTATGCGTTCTGAGTGTCTAAATAGGTGTACAATTAAAATTCCAGTTAGAACAGTAGTTGAAGTTGTGATTGTGTGGACGACTTGTTCAAAAACGGCTAATGATGGCTTCCCTTTGAGTCAGTAGGTATAATATAAAGTAGTGAGGAAAGTCAGACAATTAGTCAAGGCAGGACTAGGGCATTTGATTTCCTTTAATTCAGTCTAAACATTTAGTTACATAACGAATGGTATGAATAGTACAAAACAGGTAAAGGTAGTCTCTGACAGCTGTTTCTAGGATTCTATTGAAGTGTCGTATCGAGCGAAGAGTCTATAAGTCGGGTATACCGTCATCGGAGAAATATAGGTTAGACAGAGGAAAGAATGCTCCTCATCAATGATATTTGTTGTGGTTCCTTATGTCCAGGAGGGTAGGAGAGCCCAATTAAATCTAGTAGGATGAAGTCTTTTTTAGGTAAATCCATGATCAGAAAGAGTGGTTAAGTGGTACATCAAGGTGAGAAGAGGGAAAGAATAGTTATGTAGTACTCTATATTGAGGGAAAGTGAAGTTGAATGCAAGCAGACCCAGCGTTGAGCATGGAATAAAGATACATTCTGGTGTAAGAGGTATGAATTGGATATGTATTGTTAAGTATATTGAAGGATATTCGCCCAGAATACATAGAGGTAGACTCAAGCGTGGCCGTGTGGTAAGAAGTTTGTTTTCAACCATATGGTTCTGGGTTCAGTCTTACAACCTGGCACCTTGGGCAAGTGTCTTCTACTATGGTCTTATGAGTGGATTTAGTAAATGGAAACTGAAAGAAACCCGTTGTATTATGTGTGTGTGTGTGTGTGTGTGTGTGTGTGTGTGTGTGTGTGTGTGTGTGCGTGTGTGTATTTGTTTCCCACTACCGCTTGACAACCAATAATAGCTCGTTTTCTGTATCTAAGTGGTACAGAAAAAGAGACCAATAGAATAAATACCAGGCTTTAAAAAAAGAACGTCTAGGGTAGATTTGTTTGACTAAACCCTTCAAGGTGGTACTCCAGAATCGCCGTAGTCCACTGACTGAAACAAGTAAAAAATAAAAGACAAAAGTGATCTTTTGAGAAAACTGCTAATTATGACATCTTTTACGTTGAATTGAAAGAATGAAATTAACACCAATCTCCTTATTTACATTTTAAATAATGCATATCATGCTAATATTGATAGTAAGAGAACTACTTACTTATGATATAATCATAAACAGGATCTGCTTTCTCTACTAAAGCTGGAAGTGTTGGTTCCTTCACCATATAATATATACAAATACCAGCAACAATTACTGCTGATATACTTAGAAGATTAGTCATCGCTGGAAGAACTCGGATACCTACAAAAATAAAATAATTTGGTGAAAAAGTGAAAGAAACTTCGTAAATTATTCTCTTTTCAAAGTATGGATCATTTTTCTGTATCTTATAAAATTATAAGATATAATAATAAATATAATAAAATATTATAATAAAATATATATAATAAAATTCATTTTCCTATATTATATAATCTTCATCTATATCCATTTTTGTTCCGTCTGGAAAACTTAACCAATGATTTTTTTAGCCTTTCTCAAATAATTCCATACGTTTCTTAGCTTGCTTACGCGCCTATCATTCATTCATTCATTCATTCATTCATTCTTTCTTTCTTTCTTTCTTTCTTTCTTTCTTTCTTTCTTTCTTTCTTTCTTTTTAACTCCTTTGTATAGTTCCAGTTTGTGCACTTACAACAGGACACATTTCCACACACACGAGTGACTTCACATAATTAATGGCTTTAAGCAAAAATTGTTAAATAGAAGGAAAAAATAAAAATAAAATGTAAAGCTACATTTCAAGTACATTTTTCAAATTTTGCAGTTTATACTGAGCTGACTTTTGGCAAGTTGTTGCTGCCGTTGTTTAGCTCCAAGTCAGTCCTGAACGAACCAAATACACAACCACAGCTATTTCAGTCCTGATCATCTTGTCTATTGTGTATATATCTTGTCTATATCTGGGACATCGTTGCTGTCCTATTTGCTCTTCTTGGTTTAAGATGATGGGTTTTACTTTTAGGAAGATTTAACTGCTATTTGAAGCAGTTTGAATGACAATGAAGACGTTTCGAGCCAACGTTTGATACCGTTCCGACAATTTTGCATGAAATCATAGTGTTAAATATGGACTCCAAATCTGTCATAAATGCACTGCCACATTAACGCTGCAACCCAATGTAATGATGATCATCATAATCATGATGACGACGATAATAATTCTTTCTACGATAGGCATAAGTCCTGAAAATTTGGTGGAGGGAGCTAATCAATTACATCTACTCAGGTAGTTGACTGGTACTTTATTTTAATTACCCCGAAGGGAAGAAAGGCAAAATTCGACCTCAGCAAAATTTGAAATCAGAACGTAAAGCCAGAAGAAACATCGCAAAGCATATTGTTCCACTCACCGCCTTGTACTTAATTTTTATTTTAAGTCTGGTACTTGTTCTATCAGTCTTCCTTGCCGAACCACTAAGTGGTGGGGGACAAATACAAGCCCAAAGGCATATACATCTGCAGATAAATACATATATATGCGACGGGTTTCTTTCGGCTTCCGTCTACGAAATCCACTCACAATCTGAGGCTATTGCAGAAGACACTTGTTCAAGGTGCCACGCAGTGAAACTGAACCCGGAACCATGTGGTTGTGAAGTAAACTTCTTACCACTCAGCTATACCTGCACGCGAGTAAGCCGATTACATCGACCCCGGTGCTCAACAAGTTCTTATGTTATCTATTCCTGAAAGGACTAAAGACAATGTCAACCTCGCTGGAATTTGAACTGAGAACGCAGAGGTCGAATAAGTGTAACGAAGCATTTTGTCTGGCGTGCTAACGAGTCTACCAGCTCACTACCTTTCAGTATTCAGTAATAATGAAATTATTTAAAAAACAAAAATATTCTTTTCTACTTTAGGCACAAGGCCCGAAATTTTTTTGGGGAGGAGGCCAGTCGATTAGATCGATCCTAGTACGCAACTGGTACTTAATTTATTGACCCCGAAAGGATGGAAGGCAAAATCGAACATAAACGCAGACGAAATACCGCTAAGCATTTCGCCCGGCGTGCTAACGATTCTCCCAGCTCGCCGCCTTAAGAAACAAAAATATTCAATGATAAAAGTGTTTATTAATGAAACTGGTATGCCAATGTCGTATGTCATCGAAATTATAACTAAATTCACATTTAATAATCCTTTCTACTATAGGCACAAGACCTGAAGTTTTCGGGGTCGGGGATAGTCGATTACACCGCTATCCCGTGCTCAACTGGTACTTAATTTATTGACCCCGAAAGGATGGAAGGCAAAATCGAACATAAACGCAGACGAAATA
>NC_068984.1:88035754-88039523 GCF_001194135.2 Octopus bimaculoides | reverse complement strand
ACACACACACACACACACACACACACACACACACACACACAGAGTAAAAACATAGCAAAAAGAATTTTACATGTTCACTGAAATATGTGCGAACCAGTCTCATTTCGTCACTGTATGTGTGTATATGTGCATGTGAGCGCGCGCGCGTATGAGTGTATGCATGTACGTGTAAGTGTGTGTATGCGTGCGTGTATGCGAAAGCGCAGAGCTTAGTGATCAGGTTGTTAATTTTACGATCACGAAGTCATATGATCGGTTCATCGGTCAGGCGGTGGGATGCGTTGTGTCCTTGAGGAGAGCGTTTCATATTATGTTGCTCCTCACCTAAAACTGAACAGGTGTCGCCTGCTCATTTTCAAGCTGTCCCAACCTGGTAGTTATGCCCGGTTCAGATTGCAGCAACCAGAAGAGTATCTATTTCTGCTCAAGACTACTCAGGTATCTAAAGCAATAGTCCAGTCAAATTAGCTGATATTCTTCAGAACCCAGTACTAATTGCAACAGAAACGAAACCAGTTGAGATTTGTTCAGTAGGGTACCCTTCATGATATACTGCAAGTTCCACAAAATCTTTTGAGTGAAACGATATTTTTTCAGGATTAAACTTTTGGATTTCAGTATTAGACGACCAAGGTACAGACATGCACAGCAATACTTCTTATGAAGTTATCAAGTCATTTTTGGTGTTCTAACGTATGTTTTTCTGATATATCTTTCACATTGAAATGTCTGCCAAGAGATCTGGGGTTGCCTTATATACTTACCTGGGGTAGCCGCACCCCATTTTAACCTTTTACCGGCATGTGCTATACGATTGGTATAAGAAGTGTGTATGATATGGCATGTCCAAGTATTGGATTCTAAAGTTGGGATGTCTGCGCTGCATGTATGACATCAGTAAAGGTAATAATATCCATAACTACATGTAGGTTTTCCCATAACGTCTGTCTTTAGGCCTATATTAATATTCAACCATTTTCTTTTCAGTATCATCATGGTATACTGCGTATTTTGTAACAAGAAACTGACAGATGGAGCAACAGTCACACTGGGTGATAAAGGTTGTGAAGGCATAGTAAAAGCAAGTCTTCAACGTGAATCTAGTATTGAGGTGAAACCGAGTGATGTTCCCTGAGAATGTAGAAAGAAATTTTGTCATCCGAGTGAAATAGAATGGTTCAAACGGAAACATTTTTCAGACAGTGAAACAGTTCAATATGTGACCGACAACGTAGATCATGACGCTAGGACTCTTGACGGCTCTGGGACATTCCACGGAATGGGTATTATAGCAGTTGTAACATCCAAATGTGATGAGACCTCAGTGGTTAAGCGTGGGTCTGTGACAGCAGAGGAGATCGCTGCAATACGACACATCAGTATTAAGAAATTCATATTACTTGGTAATGAACTTGCTAATATCAAGTATGAAGCTCTACCAGGAACCCAAACACAGGGAAAACCCCAAGGTAGATCTCCTGTGGAAGACGTCCCTGTCAGTCCGGTTACCAAGACCAGCATGGTCGGGATACATGCAAATGTTAGACAACGGAGACCTCCCAAAACTGTCTTCCACCATATTCTTTCCTATGGTTGATATGAAACCGAGTGAAATGATGCGTGTCAAGTTAACCTTACACTTCGTTACAGAGCATACCAAACGCTATGGAGCAACACCAGTGCTCACTTTTGACTAGCCTTTGTGGTTCAAGGCAACAATTGTGGAAAGTGCTGGAGAGTTCAGTGATCTACATCCGATTATTTTAAGCTTTGGGGCATTTCACACACTAATGAGCTTTCTGGCTAACATTGAGCACTTAATGAGAGGAGCAGGCCTTCAAGAAATCATGGAAGTGATCTTTGCTGGGAACACTGTTACTCATATACTCACTGGAAACGCAATTGCTCGTGCAATTCACGGTCAGCACCTGGTAGATTCCGTCCTTTACACACTTCTCTTGAGTTGGGGATTAAGTTGTTTTTATCTAATGACAGCGTGCCCCTAGAATTGGAGACAATAAGGAACCTCTATGACGATCTCCTCTCTGGTGAAATTACGCTCAATGGTGTAGAATCATCTTTGTACCTGCAGGATCTACATCAGAAACCTGAGACACACAAAGACATGTTGGAATCGAGCACGTCTGTGGCTGCAATACGAAATGATAGACACCATGAGGTTATTCATGCCATCAGAACGTATTGGAAATTGGTCCCTCCATCTGGAGACGTTGCAAGCCATGCTTCGGTACTTATCTGCCTCCGGCCATATCTTGTACACGAAGTCATTGCACTTCTATCTGCTGAAGATGACAAAACTGGAAGACACATTCAGCAATATCTATCAACAGTTCACCCAGGGACTACAGGTAGTCAGGAAGAGTAACCGTTTATGGGCAGGGTTGCCTTTAGATATAGTGATCAAACAGGTACTAATGTGAAGTCTGAAGACGAGTGGAGGTTTCACCAAAGGGAGGGGAATGACGGAAACCCAAAGATTGGTCTGGTGTCTTTCAAGGCCAGTCTTTGCAGAAGTAAACATGGCAATGCAACAACTAATATCCATCATATACGAGGCAAGTGAACAGCACAAGGACATATCACAAGCTCGGCAAACAAGGGACAATAGTACAATAGTGACTGTAGCAAATTGCTGTCCTTTACTGACTGGATTCTAAAGTTGGGGTGTCTGTGCTGTATGTATGACATCAGTATAGATAATAATATCCATACCTACATGTAAGTTTTTCCATAACGTCTTTTCAGTGTCATCATGGCATACTGCGTATTTTGTAACAAGAAACTGACAGATGGAGCAACAGTCACACTGGGTGATAAAGGTTGTGAAGGCATAGTAAAAGCAAGACTTCAGCGTGAATCTTGTATTGTGGTGAAACCTAGTGATGTTCACTGAGAATGTAGAAAGAAATTTTGTCATCCGAGTGAAATAGAACGGTTCAAGCAGAAACGTTCTTCCGTTCGAAACGGACTCATCCCTCCGCAGCATAGTCGGCGGAATCTCGGTTGGTTCCCAGCTTAATGTGGATGATGCAAAAAGGATCGGATATGACATTCTTAATTAAATGATTGGACGATATGTAGTCAATTACAGTTTCAAAAGGAAAGCCCAAGCCATTTCTTTTAATATATAGTTAGCATGTTCTTTCACCTCAGTACTCCTTTATTAAATACCAGTATATACCAATTGATCAATATTCACAGATACCATCTGATAAGTTAGTATTTCAGTATAAAATATGTATAAATATTAAACTATTTCTAGATAATTTCTTTTCCTACCTCTATTGTGGTAAAAGTTTGGTATATACTCAAAAGTATTCAAAAAACTTTTTATCCTTTTGTTATAATATTCTTCTTAATAATCCTCTGAATAACCCTAAACTGTAACTTTATACAATATAGCAATATTGTTTAAATATTTAACTATAGTACTACATAATAAGATTTCCCCTGTTTCATTATCAATGGTCTGCTAGTGGCCGGCCCCCTTAATTGTTAGCTAGCATCTTGATTCAAGTTTTCCTTTACCAAATCTCATGATATTGTTTCTAATAAATTTTGATTTTTTTGTGACTATACCCACTATGATTTCTGTCGACTCCCTCAGCCCTATCCCTAACAGACACTGCCCCTTGTTCTCTCGGCCTTAGTTATACAAGGATTTGATAAAACTAGTCTATAAATTAAAACTGACCCCATAAAACAGTGACAAGCAAAATCTGTAACAAGTCTTTCTTCCTGATACCTT
>NC_068984.1:88033400-88035744 GCF_001194135.2 Octopus bimaculoides | reverse complement strand
AAAACAGTGACAAGCAAAATCTGTAACAAGTCTTTCTTCCTGATACCTTAGTAGCTTCTAAGCTGAAGTGAAGGCAGCATGTTCTTTGTCTATCTCTTTAACTTCATGGAGATTTTAGGTAAAATTATACTAATGAGTCCATCTGTTTTAATTTAATTAAATTTTATGTCTTTGTGCAGCTGAGGATTGCTCTGCATTTAAATTGATGTAATTGTTGCATTGTTCAATTAAATGGAGTTTCGTGAAACGATCGTACTGCATTACCTCTGGATATCCTTGTTGTTTATCTATCTATCTATCTATCTATCTATCTATCTATCTATCTATCTATCTATCTATCTATTTATCTATCTATCTATTTATCTATCTATCTATCTACCTACCTACCTACCTACCTACCTACCTACCTACCTACCTACCTACCTACAACTCGAAGAGCCTAGTGACATGAATTTGGATTACAAAGTTGACGATTTGTAAAGTACAAGTTTTCACAAAAAAATCTTAATTTATTAAAATATTTGTCGCGATCAGAAAAGGAAAACAAAAACCAAGAAGAAAAAAAACTATTAGCAACTCTGAAGGAAGGGAGAATATCTTCAAGATGTGAAGAAATACATATGTCTTGAAATTGAAGCGGGCTGGAAGACTATCAGATGATTTCTTTTTCTTTTAAGAGTCGAGAGCCAACTTAGAGGCGCTGACTGATCTGCTCTAACCCCTTCGTTATATCATTGTTCTCATTTCCCAAAAGATGCCGACAGTTTAACATATACAAAGTTACATAATTCCTTGCTAATGACGATTTGCACACACACACACAAAGGCACGCACACACGCACGCACACACACACACACGCACACACACACGCACACGTGCATGCACACACATACGCACGTGCACGTGTGTATGCGTGTGCGTTTGTATGCGTGTTTGTGTGTATGTGCGTGCGTGTGTATGCATGTGCGTATGTATGCGTATGCGTGTGTTTATACATGTGCATAGATGTACATAAGTGTGTGTGTGTGTGTGTGTGTGTGTGTGTGTATGCATGTGTCTGCGCATGTGAATGTGAGCAAGTGTATTTGAAAAAAATGACGTCTGTTGCGACATTTATGTGGTAAATTCCCATCAAACCGCCTATGTAACCAAAACACAAGTACCTATCCTCCTTACTCTTCTTGAAATCAATAAGTCAGATTATCCGTAAATGGATACTTCTAATTGCAAAAGGTTAAGTATGTAATTAACGCTGTCATACTTGTGTTTAAGGTTAAGTAAATCCTTATCAAGACAAATATAGAAGTAATCATGAATGTAAATCTGAGCTTGATAAAGTGTTTTTTTATGTGCCTAAGATGTGTTTAAAATATGTTCAAGATGTATTTAAGATGTTTTAGATAAGTTTAATTTGTGTTTAAGATGCGTTTGATTTCTCTTGTTTGTTTTAAAATTCATAACTGTTAATTAAAACTTCAAGAGAAATTTGTAATTTACTTTGATGTTTATGAACTATAAAATAATTACTACAGCTGAACATAAAATCACAAGAAATGCTGCATGCTTCAAGTGACTTTGTATTTGGAGTCCACATTATGTTTAGATATGTCATGTCTTGTAAGGTATGATGATACACATTAGTAGACTCTCGTACATTTGCCTGCCACCTCTATATAGTCACTCGACCTGCCAGAAATAGCAGTCTAGACTTTCATAAATAACATCCTACAAAAGATACGTTGGATAACGTTGTTATTGTCGCGGCTAGATTGTTTTTGTTATCGTCGTGGAATCGTCGCGGCTAGAATGCTTTTGAACATAGGACTGTTAGTGCAGGACTGATTGGAGTTATACAACAAAAACTGCAATGACAATAACACCCCCACCAAAAAAAACAAAAAAACAAAGAAAAAACAGCATCAACAGCTTCAGATTTAATATGACCAACGTCAAGAGACAACTAAAACTAGTCACAACATTTTCATGAGATATAGAAATGGAATTTGAGCAAGATAAATGCTCATCCACGATAGTCAACTGAAAGATTGTCGACCAGGTAGAGAGCATGTACATCAACAGCATGTCTATCTTTCCTATCTTTAATGATGAAAGCTGCAAGTACATCGGAATCGATGATGATGTTGGGAAGTAAAGTTCTTACCATATTTGTTATTCATATTTTATTATTATTATTATTATTATTATTATTATTATTATTATTATTATTTTTATTCAGGTCACTGCCTGGAATCGAACTCGGAATCTTGGGGTTAGTAGCCCGCGCTCTTAACCACTATGCCATATGCCTGGTATATGGCGTAGTGGTTAAGAGCGCGTGCTACT
>NC_068984.1:88031951-88032919 GCF_001194135.2 Octopus bimaculoides | reverse complement strand
TATATATATATATATATATATATATATGTATATATATATATAATACAAATGATATATGAGCATATGCATGTATACATACATATATGTACATACCTACATCTACATGTATATATAGATGCATATCCGGATACAGGACGTCAGAAAAGTGAACGGGGACATAAAAAACAAAAAAAAAACGGACTTTGTTTACAGACAACAGAACGAACACATAGGAAAACAGACAAGCCACTTATGGAATTATTCCTTCATCTGCTGCCTCTATTCTAAACTAGGCGTTTCGAAGATAAGGCAGGACGCACTCTTAGAATAGTTCTTCCTGAGTAGTGGATTAAGCCACTAAACAGAGGCTTCTAAGGTAGCAAACACAAACCAAGACAGGAAAAATTAGACAGTGAAAACAACATTAAAAGGCCGTAGGGTCAAACGCGATGAGATATTGAACGCTATGATATGACAAAGCTGAACGGAGAAAAAGTAGTTTCGTCTTTCCTTTATGCTGGCTGGAGTGAGAAAGGAAGAAGTGACCACAGGTCACATGCGAGCAAAGAGGAGTGGTAGAGGGAGGAAAAGGGAGGAAGTGAGCGACGAGAGACAAGGAGGTAGAGTAAGAGAGAGATATGTATAGCAGTAAAGGGGAGAAGGAAGGACAATAGAAGGAAGCAGAACGGGAAGGGGCGATAGGTAAGAAGAAAGATAGATAGATAAATAAATAGATAGATAGATAGATGGATAGATAAACAGAAAGATAGAGTCGCGTCAGAAATATAAAGTTGAAACCTACTTGCAAATGGACGCGTCGCGTTCGATAATATAATAATATAAATGATATATGAGCATATGCATGTATACATACATATATGTACATACCTACATCTACATGTATATATAGATGCATATCCGGGTACAGGACGTCAGAAAAGTGAACGGGGACATAAAGCACAAAAACGGACTTATATATATATATATAT
>NC_068984.1:88008659-88030648 GCF_001194135.2 Octopus bimaculoides | reverse complement strand
TATATATATATATATATGTATATATGTACATGTATATATATTTGTATATAACGTAGAACATATGTTCTATGTTCTACGTTATATATTTTAATAATTACTGGTATTTTTTATATATGTAAAGCATAATATGTTATACATGCATGTATATTGTTATAATTATTTTTTCAAAAATAAATAAATTGACATAATATGATGTCTAAAAGTTGATGAATACCACCTCCTGACCCCCCTCCATTTCCTTATTGCCATACACACACACACACACACACACACACACACACACATCCTTTCTACTATAGATACAAGACCTGACATTTTCGGTGATGGGGCTCGCCGATTTCATCGACCTCAGTGCTCGACTGATATTTACTTTATCGATTTCGAAAGGACGAAAGGCATAGTCGGCGCTGGTCTAATTTGTATTCAGAACGTAACGATGGACGATAAAACTAAGCATGTTTATCCGGCGCGGTAACGTTTCTGTCAGCTCGCCACTTTTGTATCAGAAATAATATAACTTATATATCAATATTAAATCCTGTAAATATTGTCATCATTGCATCATCAGCATAGACTTAATGTATAAATATTATCTTCGCTGTTTACAGTAAGCTCTATTATGTATACAAATCTTGTTTATACGTGGAAAGAGGATTAGTACATAATAACATTTTCTATTTGAAATCAATAATGTGGATTAACTCATAATACCTACATTACTGTTTTAGAAAGTATTATACGTTGGGATTGATTGCTGCTTTAAAGGACTTGCTAGACCTAAGGCACTTGATTTGCATTAATGCTCGACAGACAAAGCCGAAAAGTGATATATGAATCTAAGATAACAGGAAATATTAGCTTCAGCAAAGATGATATTTTAAGTCTTAGTAGAGTTTTACTAACAGTGACAAGCTATATTCGTTGGCTGTCTCCAATTTCGCAACTTCTCTTTGTAAAGAGTCAATACTAACAAAACTGTAGCGATCGAAGTGCATATCTTCTTCGAATCGATTAGGAAATGTAGTTGTAGAATCGAAGAAACTACTGAATTCAAGAGTAGACTTACTAACTGTATCAAGAATATTGAGTTTAAAAAACCCTTTAAATAGAATAGAAACAAATCAGGTTGAGGTTTATAAATTTTCTTTAACAAACACAATGATTGCAAAATTATGCCTTCTGAGTGAAGATAATTCCTTGATTATTTTACAATATAATATAATTTAGGTCTATCTCAAGACGGTTATAACGCAAGGCTGGACGCGAAACATTGCATCATAACAATGTTTTCCCTATGCATATAAATAAACACACACAGACACAGACACACACATACATTCACACTTACAGATGGTACACACACACACACACACACACACACACACACACACACACACACACACACACACACACACACACTTGCATGTATGCACGGAAAACGCGCACACATCATATATTTGTTTGCTGCATGTATCTTCTTTTCTTTTTTTAATATCTAAACTTTTCTTGTTTTCCCGCATGTGTAGAACCGTTCTTCTAGTGCTGTCTTGATTTTGGAAAACCGTCTCGTAGCAATTACCTATCGCAGTGTATTTGTTGCTATTTTTATTAATATGCATAAAGATATTAATAAACTGATCTACGTTAATATACTGACCTATATTAAAATAAGAAACTGACTTAATAAATATTTTCGTTCCGATACATGCCGGAGTGTTACAGAAAATTAAATTGCGCACATTATTGAAGGCTATTAAGTAAGATATTATACATATAGAATTCATGTAATTTACCAGCTTACAATATTAAACATATTTCAAAGAGAAAAAATATAAATTTATAGTAAATGAAAATATTATAAATATTGCTTACCGTGGTTAGAAGATTAAATTTTTTTCTTATCCCAAAATAGCACTATTGAAAAGTATTGTTATCAGTAAATATCTTTAGCATTCCAATCAAACAGAGGCGTTCGTCCCATCGGATATAGTATTAGAGTTTATTTAACTGAGGAAAATATAAAGAAGACTCTAAGTTATATAAATATAAGTATATATATTGGGCTATGTTTTAAGTTCACAGAACTTGATCATAGAAACTCAAACTAGATTCTTGTTACTAAGGAAACAATTAATGAAGCTTATCAATTGCTTTTCCTAGGCCTTCTAAAAGCATAGGCGGCAGTTTTCAAGAAATCTGTAATATGTAATAAATCATTATTTCAGAGAAAATACTAGGAATATTTTTTTTATCGATAATTGCACGTCTAGCGTTTAGCTATATTTTGAAATATAACTATCCAGTAGAACACCATTCATACAGTGGGACTCTAAAGGTATTATCTTCAGAGTAAGTCTCTCCCTCCAAGATATATCTTCCAGAAAGTTATATACTTTTTTTGATATCAGTTAGAATAAAAAAAATATGCTTGTTGCCAATAAAATGAGATAACATAATAAACTTTGTAGATACTGTTAGATAGACATCACTAATGTAAAATTGTTCATCTTGAGTAACATACACGGAATCAAAGGACAAGGGTCATTCGAACGGCTTTGATAGGCCTTCATGAATCAAGCAGTTAAGACCTGTATGTTTAGTCTTTCGAATATACATTTTGATCAGCATTTCAAGGAAAATCAAACTTTTAATGAGCTGTTGGTCTTTATACAATGTTTTGAATATGTTGTTGCTACAGATAAATCTTACCTACACTGTCTCAATTAATCAAGTTCTATATAAACAACAGGCATACCTGCCAACTCCAAACCTGCGTATCGGTTTTCTCATTATTCTCAAATTCACTTATATTTTATATGCTAAACAAAGAACTTCTACATCAGTGTACAATTTTGCTTTCTAATCCACAGAACAAATTCCGACATGTGATTGCGTCTTATGAAAATATCACCATATACTCAGTCAATCATTTATATTTTTATAGTTGCATTCATAATTTTGTCTTAATCCGCAATCTCATATGAAAATATGTTTTAATAACATTTCCGATATGGCAACGACATTATGGAAGAGCCATTTGAACCATTAGAACCGTTATGGAAGAGCCATTTGAACCATTAAAAAACTGTTAAATTCACTTATAATTTATGAAGTGTCATGAAGTGTCAAAGTTTTCGTCGTACAACTTCATCCTGATCACTGGCAGAACTCCACTGCAATTGTTTGAAAATTCGTTAATGACTGGTTCTTAAAAGCCTCATACTGATGATCATGAAAAATACACGATATGTACTATACAGAGCAAACAACTGGCGATTACATGCACCGAGTTAAGGACTGAAAACGTTATCATCAAATGAACCTCTAAACCATACATACTGAACCTACTATTGAAGAAACCCAATACAGAATCCATTAGTAAACAGAAAAGAACTCTGCTGTGTCGGAAACTCTCAAAATAGACATATTAATGGTGGACTTCATAAGCGCGATGAGGAATGGATTACCAGTGTGCTTAGAACAGTAAATGCTACGATAACAATAAGTTTCATAGTGTAATGGTTATAGATGAGACCTAATAGGGAAGTATTGAATATATGTAGAGAAATTCTGAGAATCCAAACTGAAGTCAAAGTCGTAAAAAAATGTAAATGTATGAATTGATTATTTGAAAGCCCTATACTTTTGACAAGGGGATACTTATCAAAGTAGTTGGGAAATAGAGCCACAGACTTTAAGGAGCATGTGATAACTTCTCTGAAGCTTATAAAGGGACCGATGGCTCTCAAGCAGACTACTGGAACAGTTTTACCATTAATAATAGTAGATTCATAAATCATAACAAACATTTTAGATTATTTGGAAATTATATTCTTCACTTCTGTCTTTTGCATGTGACTCTCTATATGCTATACAATACTTACAGACAATTTACGAGAGTGTAGAACATTTCCTAAGCCAAACATGTTTCTTTCTTGCAATTCGGTATTATATCTGTGCATGACTTACATTTCTTATAATATTATTTACAATTATAAAAATTCAACCTATTTGTGCTTCGTTATTTTCAGTGACATATACACCAAATGTCTGGATACTTTTTTGATCAACTATTTCGATATTGTTTTTATTTAGGCATATATAACGTGCTGCAAAAGTTCTGTACTTAAAAATCCGGTTCTTTTGCAAAGTATTTTTGTTTTGTTACCACTAACTCATACGCCTAGCAGAGTGATATTGTATCACGCGCGATGCAATTGAGTCGTTTGTGTTCAGTCGAGTCCAAGGAGATCACACTTGCAACATACACTGCCATCTAGACTTTTCGAATTAGTTTATCGAAATTAAGCAGAAATATTTCCTTTTTTTTCTTGCGACCATCAACCTGGAAGATCACATTTTTCAACATCTTTGGAAATGTCATCACTTACACAAGTAGCGTCAAGTGAAACAGTAACACGAATGAGATTATCATTTCCAACTAATCTATCCATCTATACTGAATGTGTGTTTATACTATTACTTATTTTTTCCATCGCGTTGTTATTTGAAACATCATAGTATCTTTTATCTTTTATTTGTTTCAGTCATTAGGCTGCGACCATGCTGGGGCACTACCTTGAAGAATTTTTTGTTAAAGGAACCAAACCAGTACTTATTTGCCTGGTACTCATTCTATCGATAGCTTTTGCCGAATCACTAAGTTACGGGGATGTAAACACACCAGCACTGGTTGTCAAGCTGTGGTGAGGGACAAGCACAGACACACGCACGCACGCACGCACGCACGCACGCACACACGCACACACGCACGCACGCACGCACGCACACACACACACACACACACACACACACACACACACACACACACACACACACACACACACACACACACACACACAGACACACACACATACAGCGGTCTTCTTTCAGTTTCTGTCTAATAAATCATCTCACAAGGCTTTGGTTGCCTCGAAACTATAGTAGAAAACACTTACCCAATGCTACACAATGAAACTGAACCCGGAACCATGTGGCTGGGATGCAAGCTTCTTACCACACAGCCATGCCTGCACCTGTATACTCATTTTCACATCAGTACACTTACATGAAATTTCAAGATATTGCTACTGAGGATATCATATGACAAAATGAATGAAATAATATCTCTACGTGTGCAGTTGCTAAATAAACCACCAACGATAAAATATGGACCATTCAGGAATTACGCTGGTAAAAATTGATTGACAACTTATTTCATTTTCTCCCTGTCCGTTTTCATTTAATCCAAACACCTCATCTAAAAATGCAATTTCTTATTAAAGGAGACAATAGAAAGGCATTGAATTATATATTACCCAACCTAATTTAGACCTACCATAGCAATCCCTAATTCAAAACTCATATAAAAAAAAACTAACCTAAATATTAAGCCAGAGTAAATTAATTTTCCTGTGGATACAGTTCATCTCACGCCAAAAGGTAGATTGGTCAAATGCTACAGAAGTGACAAGAACATTGCAGTAGACCGACAGACTGAAAGCTAAAGAAAGAAAAAAAAAAGAGAAAAGGGTCACCAGACAAAATATTCATGAGTATGTATGTATATGTATGTATGTATGTATGTATGTATGTATGTATGTATGCATGCATATATGTATATATATATATACACACACACATATTTGATATAAATATATATGTATATGATATATGTATGAATGTATGTATATATGAATATATATGTATACATATATGTATCAATGTGTGTGTATGTACTTAGTTATATGTACATACACTATCTCTATTCAAATTCTTAAAAATAAGTACGAAAGTATTTCGCAATTAATTTTGTTTGCTACACTTCTATATCGACAGAATTTTAATTAAACTAAACATTAATAATAATGAATTTTTAGGAAATACATATATATCAATATTTTTACTCCTCTATATTAACATTTTCTTTTCTGAATTTTACATAACTTAATTATTTCTTATTATGGTAATAATTTCCAAATGGTTTCTTAGAGTTTTTTTGTTTTTGAATACGGTGATCCACGTCAGTAGAATTAAAACTCAGCCAATAAGAAAATTCAGTAGAACAGACAAGCTTACTTGTGATGATTGCTATATATAGCACTTTGTTTCTCTTGTTCTTTGCGTGAGAATGACGAAACTAAGGGCAAAAGTTGAAATTAAAGGTTTCAGTAGGGAGACGCATGGCTGAGTATAAAAGAGATGATGTGAAAAGAGTGAGAAGCCAAAGAGGTGAAGGGTACATTTCCTGAAAAAAGCAAACAAACAAAGATAAAAAGACTGCATATAGAGAAACAGTTCTTTGAAAGAGTTTTGTTGGAGTAGAGTGAATTGGGTAGGACTAACAGTTGAAAGAAACCACATAGACATATACATAGGATGACAGATTACAGAATTGTAGAATGGATGGAAGTGCACAGGAAGGAAGAAAGATATGAACAATAGTTGACGGAATTGCAATATTGGTATTGTTTCCATAACAGATTAAATGAAGTACTGTGAGTCAGACAAAAAACCCGAAAAAGTTGAATTTTGAAAAAGACAATTACACTTGTATACAATTACAAACATATGTATACACAAGCGTTCGTTATGTTCAATAACTTAAGCTACGTTATATATTTTATTATAAAAACTTAATAAGATGTACATGCATAACCAAAAGACATATCAATCCGTCGCCCGGTTTAAAACCACACTTAGCTCTCGGGCATATTTAGCAGAGGAGTTCTCTCTGATGGAAGTATTGGAGTCAGATCTTTTGTTTAAAGGTACTATATCCTTTCCTATCATCAGACTTGGAAGCCTTGTAAAAAGTCATAGGCAACGCTCTTTCTCTTGACTTAATAAAAGAAAAGTAATTTTTTTATAGGCAGAAACTTAACAAATGACAATTAATTATTTGCGTCTCCTTCAATTGACAACGGACATAAAAAAACTGAGAAGCAGCATTAAAAATATTGATATTGCATCATTTTTATATGGTTAATCACTCAGCTGTTAACGAGAACTGACTATTTTTGTCAGGGTGGCTAAACGATTAAAGCAAGCCGATTACTGTAGGTTTTCTGGAAGCAAAACAATAAAGCTATAGCTGGAAATTTGGCACTTTTAATGTGATTGCTAACATATTTTAAACATTCAACTACTCATACACTTACAGGCACATAGCTACACACACGTTCATACACTCATATACATACACGCATACATTTATCGTCGCTCGATCAGCCCGAAACAGTACCTACATTTCCGTCATATAACTTCCTATAGTCTTAGAAACCATATACTCTCATAAAAAACAGGAATACCACTAGTCCTAAATATGCTATCTTAAAAGATAGATAAGTTCGTCTCATCATGATTTATCTTACCCAGCTTAGATGATGATTGTGTCTCATACAACCACTAATGTACCGATTATCTTTCTACTGAAGAACTGTTTCCATTTTAACTTTCAGTGGCCATCTAATACAAAGATTCAGCTAACCGGTCATAGAAGAGAGATCTACAGTTAAAAGTCCTTTAAGTAGATCTTTACATCTCGACTTTAGAATTTGACAAATCTACGACTGTGCAATTCTGAAAAACTTAACAATAGAGCTATGTCAACACAGGCTGGATGCTTGCCGTTGGAACGTTCAGGATCAAAATTCAGCTCAATCATTACCGTTCTAGATGTAAACAATATCAACACAAAAGATGCAAAAGGCATATAGTTTTTCATCTTTATTTCACAAGAGACTGTGTGGGGAAGACATGTACGTAATTTAGTGCGGAAATAAGCAAGCCATACTTCTTTCCTTTAAGAAGACAGTTTATAAGATACAATCATTAATCACAAATACGCCTGTGATAAATGTCGATTATTAATATTATAGGAAGAAACTTTGGCTGCAATATTATAATTCCGCATAAGGCAATGAGCTAGCGGAATTGTTAGTACGTCAGGCAAAATACTTAGCGGCATTTCGTCTTTACATGCTGAGTTCAAATTCTGCCACGGTCGACTTTGCCTTTCATTCTTTCGAGGTCGATAAAATAAATGCCAACTGAGCACCGGTGTTGATCTAATCGACCTATCACTCCCCGGATATTTCTGACCTTGTGCCAGAACTTGAAGGCAGTATTATCATTTCACATAAAGCAGCGGGTTAGCAGAATTGTTAGCACGTCGGGCAATATACCTAGCGGAATTTCGCTGGTCTTTACGTTCTGAGTTCAAATTCCACCGAGGCCGACTTTGTCTTTCATCCTTCCGAGTCGATAAAACAAGTATCAGTTGAGCAGTGGAGTCGACGTAACCGACTTACTCTTTCCCTGAAATTGCTGCTTTGTGTCAAAATTTGAAACCAATAATATAATTCCACATGCTTTTATATTATAAAAGCATCTCCGCAGCTTTTTGTGGTTAAGGAGATGATAGTTACAAGAAATCGTTTGTATATTTTGATACAACTTAGAATGCACATAAATTCTTCACAGTCTATGATTTACTACACTAATGGATTGGTTGGTTTCATCATGTTTCATCACATATATCTGTGTGAATCTGTAGAATTACTAATGTCTTCATGACATCCATTTGAATTAGAGTGAATCTCAGACTAGTCGTTCATCTCTGTCTGCTTCAAGTTTCCGGAAACGAAGCATATATTTGCGTAGATGTTATGGACTTCTATGTAAGCGAGATGTGATTCACTCCTCTGGACAGTATTTTGACGACGCTTTCCTTATATTTGCATCAAATGAAGATGGTAATGTTCTTTACCGTATACTTTCACAAAAGTATATACCGATCAGGCTTAGAAGCTTTCAAAGTCTGGGATTTATTTTCTAAAATGCTTTCCACAGAAACTACTCTGCCTGAATTTTAGCATTAAACTATGTTTGTAACCCAGGTGGAGAGAGAGAGAGAGAGAGAGAGAGAGAGAGAGAGAGAGAGAGAGAGAGAGAGAGAGAGAGAGAGAGAGAGAGAGAGAGAGAGAGAGAGAGAGAGAGGTGGAGAGAGAGAAAGAGGGAGAGAGAGAGAGCGAGTTTAATATGAGTTTAATTAACAGCGTCATTAGCTGCTATTTATAAATGACCCTAGATAAGTGGAGTAGCTTCTATCTTCCGATTCTCTAGTGAAGCTGCTAGGTCAGCTGTGTCTCTTATATACCAACAACGACTGTGAAAATAAGGTGGTCAATGACAGTCTGAATATAAATACTTTTTCTACAAAGAACAATTGCGAAGACATATAATTTTAGTGTTTCTGGAACTTCACTCGAGTCTTAATTGAATAAAGAAATCTCTTGCTAAATGCTTTCTCCAGACTGTAAACAACAGTCGTAAGGTGTTATGCACAAGAAAATACCATAGAATTCTAGTAGAATTAGAAAAGAGAGTTCTCCAATATTTACCAAAATGTAGTAATCTCATTTTTTTTCCTTGAAGAAATATACAGTTTCAGAGAAAACGTGAAAATATTCTGCGTTGCTGGTTGTCTCTGTCTCAAGACACATATGTTAGTAAGATACCAATCCCATCTAATAACAATAGTTGCCTCATAAAAAATTTAATTTCGGTCGTTTGCCAAATAATATTGCATAGTTGTGTTATCGATGATTTTTCAATACTTCATTGGAGTTCATCATTTCTGTACTGGAACATCTTAGCTCAAAAAGCCAACTTGCTAGGTAGCTTGCCTGTCTACAATTGTTTTATAGAAAAATGTTCCAATTTTATATCGATGTAAAACGTTCTGTCAAATTAGTTCCTTTACCTCTAAAAAGCAAAATTAAAATATTTGATAAATAAAAACTGATCAATTAAATACCAGATAAACAGACAGATCGGGGTTGATATAACTGGCTAATAAAAGAATAAGTATATATTCTTTTACACTTATCTTTCGAAACACACGCACACACGGTTCGATGGGTAAATTGTCTCGCATTGTTTGTTTTTGATTTTGTCGACTACACCGTATAGTAGAGTCAGTTGCGCATCGTCTGTGAGAAAAACAGGACCACGATGCAATTGAGTCTGCCAGAAATTTGGAAACGACATGCTGTACTGCTGGGCATTTGCAACGGAAGCTCCAGTACGAACATTTCAGAGTGTTTGGGTGTTAATCTGACGACAGTGCAATGCGAGGACATGTACCGAGTTTGATAAACATCAAACATCCAGGCAACATCATGGTGTTTGGAGTGATGACTAGTGATGGCAATGTTATGCTTCCATTCATCTCCACATACAGCCTCAGACTCAACATGAAGTCCTATATCAAGTGCCTGAAAGAGGTAGTACTGCCATGGGTCAAGAGGGTGGCTGCTGGAAGACCCTATGTCTGGCAACAGGACTCTGCACCATGCCACACAAGCAGGAGAACTCAGTCATGGCTGTCAGACAATTTCTGCGACTACATCACCTCTAACATCTGGCCACCTAACTTCCCCGACTGCAACCCCCTTGCGTGTGGGGCGCAGTTGAGTGAGAGACCAACAAAGCTCCTTGTAACACCAAAGATGAACTGAAGGCAAGGATTATAGTAGCATTCACTTAAACAAGGAGACCGTCCAGAAGAGTTGCAGGAGATTCCGAAGTCGTCCAGAGGCCGTGGTTGAAGCTAATGGCGATTTTATTGAATAAATTTACTCTTTAGTATTTCAAGATATTTCTATGTGATTTTGGTAAATATATCATTTTCTATGTGATGTCAGTGTTATTTTCATTTTTGCGTAATTTAGATGACAACACATTCACCGCACCATGTATATACATATACGCATGTATGTATGTATGTATGTATGTATGTATGTATGTATGCATGTATGTATGTATGTATGTATGTATGTCATTATTCAGTTTATTTCAAGATTTCTTACCGATAGAATAAGAACTGGTTTCTAATCCTCGATCCAAAGCTCTATCATTGGAATTTCAACATCAACAACAGGGTATGTATGTATGTATATATGTATGTATGTATGTATGTATGTAAGTATGTATGTATGTATGTATGTATGTATGTATGTATGTATGTGCAAATTTGTATGTTTTATGTATGTATTCTCATGCATATAGTTACATATCTCGACATGCTCATATATATATATATGAATTGGATCTGTAGTCTTCGAATTGACTTTCTCCTTTCTGGTTTTGAGAAGCCTAATTTCTCAAGATTGGTATTTAGACAGTGTGTTACATATCCCAGGGTCCCAATAATTATAGATATAAACCTGAACTTGTAATCTGGATAGAGCAACAGCAGATTTCTCAATAGTTCAGCATAGGTGTTCTCTTTTCTACTGATCTTCAGCTTTATGTTAACATCCGCTGGGAAGCTAATTTCCACAACTGTGCACAGTTTCTCTTCTCTATCCCAAATCATTTTATCAAGTCTATTGTGCTTACATTTTATTGAGGTCTACACTGGTACATTCCACCAGTATTCCTTTCCATTACGAGTGGATATGGCTTCTACCATATTGTGGTTTTTATTTCTTTGTTCTAGGGATTATCCTTCCTACGGATTTCAGTATAAAGTGTCCTAGCTACAACGTCATGTCTCATCTGTAGATAATACCGTGATGACATTTTCGGACAACTGCTTATGATGTGGGTGATATCTTCAGTGTGAACTCCACAAAGTATGCATCGATTGTCACATTTTACGGCTTTTCCCGCATCTCTATCCCTTTTGTGCATCAGGTACTTGGTTGATATTTCCTGTTCCTGGATTGCAAACACATATCCTTCAAAGTGGGAGGTAGTAATCCGGCTCTTAGTCCATGATAAACTGCTTTGATGATCGATGTTACTATCATCACGGAGCTTTCTAGTAGCATATCCATGCATAGTCTTCTGCCTGAATAGGCTCATCGTTTAATCTGATGATATGTTGCAGTATTGGGCATGTATTCTAGGTTATAAGACAGAGCGTTTTGCTCAAGGAGCCGTCTTCCAAGTCTTATGTTTTATCAGCCTCATGTATGCAAACTTGGTCAAGGGATGCATTTCGACACTTGGTGGTTAAAAGATGTTGCCGAAGGGATATGATGCGACATTCAAAGGCATTTTGGATCAATGTCAAGCCCCTACCATCTTGTTCACGTTTTATGTAGAGGCAGCCTACGTCACAGTTTAGGTGGAAATTATGTGTGCTTGTTAGTATTTTTCGGGTTTTCACATCACTGGCTCGGATCTCATCCAGCGTCCAATCAAGCAGCCCAAATGTTGGTATGATTACTGACACTGCAAACACACTGTGGGCCACTGTTTTATTGAATGCAGAGAGATGTATGTATTTATGTATGTAAATTGGAATTTCAGCATCAACAACAGGTAATTTTTGTATGTGTGTATGTATGTATGTATGTATGTATATATGTATGTTTGTATATATACATGCACACATACATACATGTATGTACGCATGTATGCATATCTGTATGTATGCATGTATGTCTGTGTGTGTATGTGTATATGTATGCAAGTGTACATGCATGCGTGCATAGAAGAGATCAGAGGCAGATGCAAATTACTATCACATATTTTTTTTACATATATTCCAAAAATTGCTATTACCTTCCTTACTTTAGGAATAGCTTCATTTCAGAAATATTTTCATTGGCTCTGGTAATTTTTATAACACATTTTATAACATATTATATTTTATTCTAAATTATTAGATATATTTTACAGCGATGAGCTGTATTTAATATAGTCTGAAGGTTATTAAATTTTATTTTGACAATGTTCCAAATAAACATTTTATTTTTACAGGGATCAAATATGAAACGTATTTTCTAATTACCGCTCCATACAATTTTTCACCCTGCTCGTGGGAACAATGCTCATATTGTAAAGTTTATTTTTATGTGTTTACCAAGGCGCTGTTTTGGCAGAGACATTAGAGCGGATACCCGTAACGTTCAAGAACTTCCCACATAGTGTTGAGTAAGAGCGACTTGAAAATATTGACAAAATCAAAGAAAATTATGTACAGGTTCTTAATTTTTTTACTACCACGCCTCCCCTAGGAATTTGTCTTTCTTTCCACGCACCCTTGCATCTATAAATTTAATTATCTCCCAGATTTTAAATAAAATCTAAAATATGTTTTTAGTCTTTTTATTGAATATGAATTAGTTACATTATACAAACTATGTATAATTCTATGTATAATCAAATTATGCAAAAAGTGAGATACTTGACACTGCTTCTTAGCAAAAAAAGTTGTTATTTTTTAATATGAATTAGTCACATTATTAGTGAGATACTTGACACTGTTGTCAAACTTCTTTCAGAATCACATTATTTCATATATATGAAAACTGTGGATCAAACTTGTTTATAATCTATTAACTGAAAAAGATTTTAGTCTTAACACGATAATAATATCTAAGCTTTATACCAGTGATTCTTAACCTGAGTCTTGTAATAAAAGAACTTACAAAATAAAAGGCAAATGCTAAAGCTACAATTCAGAATTAGTGAGGGATATGAAGTGGGGTTAATAACGACAGAAAATGATAAGAGGCGCTAAGGCAGTAGAATGAGAAAACTAATGGTATAAGGCAATACTTTTGCATTTTTTCATAAACTTCTCATTATTTGACCATGCTCTCGTTAAGAGAATAAATATAATTAGAGAAATTTCTGCTTTTCCTCAAGGGCTCACGCCCCACCACGGAAATTACTGATGCCTCTCCCACCCAGGATAAGAACCAATGCTCTAGACACTTTTTGTGTGTCGTGGGGGAGAAGATTATATCGATATGTAGCATGTTCCTCGATCAGGTCTTAGACTACATTAGTTTTCTCAGAGAATTCGTTCAACAATGTGAGATCAGTATAGCACTAAGAATATTTGCGTGGATTTTTCTGTCATGGGAGATAATAATTTCAACTATATGTAACATCCTCTCTCTTTTTCTTTTTAAATTTTCTTAGAACGATAGTATCTCTCAAATCTACAGATATGTTGGCTTTGTTCCCATAAAAAGAAGGCTGACGTGACGAATCCGACTGAGATACATTTGACCACCACATTTTATAAGTTTTGCTAGATTTTTGATCTGGCACCGCAAATTTGTTGTTTCGTAATTTTGAAACTGCAACTTCAAGTTTTTGTGGTGAGGGTGGCGTATCCAGGTATGGACAAACAATTTGATGTGGGGTATTGTCAATACCTTCTGGCAATACATTTGATGACCGATTAAGTTAATTTTCGAAATGTTTTATGCCATCTCTTCTTTAAAGCGCCTTTTCTGCTAGAGTGAGGTTTTTACATGCCAGTTTGTTTGGCGCTGCTCGCATTTTTGTTAACCCCAAAACATTTCAAATAAAATCTCTTGAATGGTTCTTGTCTGCATAGTCTAGTATTTCTATGGATTTGCAATCCACCGTTAATTTTCCGTAGTTTTAACTCTTTGTTGTGCTTCTGTCATTGACCTCAAAATTCAGAATTTTCTCTCAGTCAAATTTACCTTTTTGCTTTTCTGCAACTACAACTTTCATTCTATAATAGTTTTCATCAAGCCAATCAAATTTCTGACAATGAAGTGTGCCAAAATTTTCTTCTGCAGAATCACGTATCACTTATTTGAGCATGTTCAGCTCTTCAATCGTGATCCCACAAACTAGTTTGTTATAGACTGTTGTTCATAGCAGTATAATTATTGTTGCAAGTACTGAGACCTTGAAAACGTTTAATATTTAATTTTTTCCTTCCAACGTTGTGTTGAAGCTTAAATGATCGTTTTATTTTAATTTTTAATTTCGTTAAAACCATCTGTAATCAGTCTCAGAACCACTATTGGATCGTACTGATTTATTAATTTGCACATCATCTAATATATCTCATTACCGTGTGATGACAAAATCTTAGAACAAGAACGCATCCATGTTTACAAGTTATTTTGATGGAAAATGATGTTAGTTATGGTAGATTCAATTCGCCAAATAAAGTTTTAGTAATAACACACCATTTGCATTGCATCTATTTACTCAGGTCTGCCATTTATAACTGTGCATCATTCATAGCTCCTTTCAAGGTGAACATCAAAGTTCCAAACTAGAAATAATTTTTCATCTGAATTAATAAACCATTGCACTAAACAATGCGATACATAGAAAACATCTAGACTTCCTTTAGCGTCCAGAAGGGCTTGAGCAGAGCATAAACATTGAGGAATGCAAAAAATTGCTTCCTTATTTGATAACACGCTCACATAAAGAGCTTTGTAAAATATCAAACTTCTTCACCAAAAATGTATGTAAGTTTTCACCAACACGTAATCCTTTCCCTAAAAGTATAACTTTGGTTATTCCCAATGACGTTATTCCATATCGATTCTGGTGTAATGAGAATGTTGAAATTTCAAAGTTCACGTGATGCAAGAGCTGTTCCTTCAGGTTTCTTACAATAAAAGTCATTAGATATTAAGCTCTAATAGATAAGAAGGTTCTTGAAAACTTTTCAAACCTCACGGTCCTCCCTAGGAGGGTACGTGAGAATTGAAGAGAGTGTAAACAAATTAGGTTGTTTATTTAATATAAGATGGTCTTAAATTTTAAGCTTTTATCAACATTATGGTATAGAAAGTAGGTGCAACTGATGTAAACTCTAATTTGTCTTCTCACAAATAAAGATAGGTATCAAAAATACTTTCTCTACTATTTTTTGTTTGTTTTGTTGTTGATGGTGCCTGGGTTTTGTCAGTTTGAGAGCAATTGCGTTAATAGGCTTCCGATGTTAAAGGATTCATGTAGGGTGAGCAGGGTAGCTGTGGATGGACTGTTTTTGATCGAGTTCTCGGCTCTTCAAGGCCGAATTGGTTGAAGTAGCATGTGTACACCACCAACAACAACGACAACCACAGCAACTACCACTACTATTACATGTACATGCAATTCATAATATGTCGAAACTGAACCAGTATCATTTTCAAATATTGTTCAATAGGGTGTGCACCAGCTATTTTAATCAATGGAATGTTTAGTGACTTGATTCAAACCATTTGCACACAGCTTACCTGAAAATATAACTTAACTGCCTGATAATATATTTCAAGTTAAAATCGTTGAGGATTGCTTTCCTTTTGTCTAGTTGCTGCATTCGGTTATACAGGGCTTTTGATATGGAAATCATCCGCCACACTCAAAGGGGGTCGTGAAGAGCGAAAACTGTGTGAACAAGTTTTCATGTTTAACATACGTAAGATGGCTTAATTTTTTTAAAGCTTGATCAACATTTTGGTGAAGAAAGAAAGTTTATAAAATTATATGTATGCAGAGACCATTTTGCTTTCTCATAAAGAGGAACACTGTGCCAAATGATTTTTCTGATTTTATGTTTTTGCTACATGGATGTGTGGGTATTTGTCAGTTTGAAAACCACTGCCCTAATAAAAGAGTATCTCCTGTGAGAAGATTCATAGGGTTGAAGCTTGTGTTGTTTACGGAAATGTGTAGAATGAATAGCATAGATACTAAATAGGATTGCTCAGACATAGCTGTAACTGCTGGAGATCTCTGATATCTCAAAAAAAAAATTCCATTCCACATTCAAACTGTTAGTTCTGAGCCAGATGCTTCTAGAATACATCAATCCTGTCCTCGACTCCTATTTTTCATGTAAGTTGGAAATATAAGCAAAAGAAAAGGGAAGCAGAAAACGCCCCAATGGAATGAAGGAACAACCCGTCGCGTGAATTGGTGATCAACTGCAATGATCTTGGTCCCGCTGTATGATTGTCTTGCGACAGTGATAGATGCATTCTGCTGTAGTGAACTGCTGGGTATCTAGTCTATCTTGGTCGTTGTGATAGAAGGTCTATCCAACAAATACTGCTTTCAACTCCCGTGTTAATAAAATGTCAGAAGAACGGAGATAGAGGGTAATGCAGTCTGAGATATAGTACCCGGAGAAAGGACACGAGTGTGGTCGGGACTGGAATGCTTTTCATCATAACTCTGCTCGTTCAGCATCGAATTAGTGCTAATCATCATCATCATCATCATCAACAACCGCAACAACAACAACAGCAGCAGCAGCAGCAACAACAATAACAACAACAACAACAACAACAGCAGCAATTATAACAACATCATCAGCAATGATAATGGTTTCAAATTTTTGGCACAAGGCCAGTAATTTTGGGGAAGGAGTAAATTCAATTACATCGACTCCGCTGGTCAACTGGTACTTATTTTATCGACTCCGAAAGGATGAAAGGCAAAGTCGACCTCGGCGGAATTTGAACTCAGAACGCAAAGACGAAAGAAATGCCGCTGAGCATTTTGCCCGGCGTGCTAACGATTCTACCAGCTCGCCGCCTTCATCAACAATGATAATAACAACACATGTACATGTCGTTAAAAAAAATGCTGAAATCTGACTAATATGAATTTTGATGACCATTGTATGGGATATATACTGGCAATTTTTATTGTCAATACATGATATATGAAACAATTATTATATTCGATATCTGTAAGCTTCAGTGACACAATTCAATTTAATCTGAAATAGCTTACCTGAAAATATAACGTCTCTGACTTGTTCGCTGATATCAACTGCTTTGATTTCGTGTAATGTTATCTCCAACAACATATGTAAGGGCAACGAACCTTTTCACCTGAATACCGCGAATACCATGTGCTTTTTCACTTAATACATAAAGCTGCAGCTTAGTATAATACATATAAGCTGATTGACAACTAAGTATTGTATTTTAGCCAATCGCAGGCTCTAGAGATTCGTGTGTGAATTAGATTATTTTCGCTAATTTTAAACCAATTTGGTTGGTTTCAAATAGCATTTTTTTTGTTTTCTTTTTATATATCTATGTTATGCAGCATTATTGATAGTTGCATCTCCCAAGGGTATTAGCGACTTTAAAGAACGAAGTCAGTTCACTTTCACTGCTATGTCCTTGAGAAAATCCTGACTGTCATATCTCCCCACCAAATTCAGCTTCCATGTACGAGACAACTATTAATGATTTTATGAAAATGTAAACATTGTTTTGCACGATTGTGATTGACTCAACTTTTAAACTACCACAGCTGACAAAATTTCTACAAAGTCATTACTTAGCCTCTTATGACCACACATTATCAATTGTAATAAGAGGCCATTCATACATGGCCTCAGCGATCCATGGATGCTCCGTGACTATTTTCTGGGGCCCTCTCCTTAAAAAGATGCTCACCGCTTTTGAATTCCAAGAAAAACCCCTCTCAATATCGGCACTCAAATGTAGTTTTGTTTTGCCCTGACTTGCCAAATTCATCTCAGAGGTTCCGCTGTATATTTGCTAGAATTTTAACTGAAGTGAGGATCGTATAGCATTGACATACTGTACCAGATTGAAATTAAAACTTACGAAGTAATGCATCCATCCATCTGTCCGTCCGTCCATCCTTTCATCCATCCATCCATCCATCCATCCATCCATCCATCCATCCATCCAGCCAGCCAGCCAGCCAGCCAGCCAGCCAGCCAGCCAGCCAGCCAGCCAGCCAGCCAGCCAGCCAGCCATACATACATACGTACATACATGCTGAAACCTCTTCTGAGGAAATCGTAAATAATACTGACTACGACTGATAGATAACAATAAAAATGAGAGGAATATACTGTCAGTACAAGAACAAGCAGTAACCGTTTACAAACAAACATAAATAATTGAAGAATGCTAACAACCGAAAGAGCACTACACAGTAAAATTCAAACAAAAATTCCCCATCTTCCTTAACAAACAATTATATGAGGGAACGATTACCATACAGTTCAAGAGAAAATCGAATGACTTGATGTCATCTGCGATGGACCAAATAGCAAAAGAACTATTAGCAGAGATTGAAAATCTCAACTACCGGGCATTGCATGTTCTGCTATACTGTACTGGGATTACCATTCTCCAACAGGTAAGAGTATTGGAGATCTATCGTAATGAAAAGAATCAACCAAAATGAATTATCTCTCTCCAGATCCATACTGGCACACTTAAGAAAATACTGGACTATAAGACACTGACATTAAGTGAACAGCGAATAATAAATTCGCAAACAACAGGTTGCAACTTTATGATAGATTATTAAAAGTCTTTTTGGAACTGTTAACAAGAAGCGCAAACGAGCAAGTTGATCGCTCTTAAAGCAGTAAGAGAATAATTATGTAATAAAAATAATGTTCGAGAGTGAAAAGCCATCAATCACGAATTTGTAATAAACTCATAGGCAGTGTATCGAAGTATGAATGACCATCAAGATTATTAAAGCCTCTCCTCTAGAGCCGTTTTGGGGAGGGATCTATAATGTAAACAAAAACCACAACCAAGAGGAAATGTATTTAGATGAGAAATGGAGTGAGTAATGTGCAAACATCTCTCCCTCTCACCAAACATGTTATATCAGCAATAAAACTCTACTGTCGGTTGTTGCAGAACTGCCGAGTGGAAAATAGCCTGGCGGACACCTGATAGTTTGTTATTGGCACAGAAAACTCACATTCTACAGGGCAGTCCTCATCAATCTATTCAAAAGAACAATGAATGTTAAGACTAATATGCCAGATAGGTTGGCATTCGCACTAATATTTAAAAACCAAGAAACGCATGCAACCAAAAATTACAGGCTCATAGCGTGCTTGAATGTGATCAACAAATTATACCTAAGTTACTTGTATGTATTCCACCAGAAATACATACACAAATGTGCCATACACATAACGTAGTGACTGAAGAATAAGCAGGTGGAAAGAAAGGGGTCTGGAGCTGTCATGAACAACTCCCCGTCATGAATGTATCGCTAGACTATAAGTGCTTGACACTTTCACATTCATAGAGAATAGAGTCACAATACCTTGTTAAGATTCCACCTGCTACAGTCAATGGTATTAAGAACTTCACAGCAGCATAGTCTACAGAGATATCATTAAGAACTCCCATGGGATATAGGAATGGAGTTTGGTCTGGGTACGTGTTGAAATTTGGCACTCAAACGAGGAAAAATTGTCGACCAGGCAATGAATATGGATAAAAATAGCTTAGCTAGCTCCCTTATCACCAGTGATGAATGTTACAAACACCTTTGTATCGATGAGAATATTGCATACGTTGGTGTTGTGAGTAAAAATAGAGTGATAAAAGAATACTTTAGCAGACTTCTGAATTTGTGGAAGTTAGGGCTGTATGCATCTAAAAGAACTATATTCCACAATGCTTTCGTAATGCCATCACCCAGAAAGCTATGCCTTTGCTAGCAAACGACAGGAGATAGCTATTAAAACATGATCAGTCATAAATTAGAAAGAGATATTGGGTAATGTAATTCTATCTATGCTATGTATACGAAAATTACAGATTAGTCATGAGTAGAAAACTTTAATCATATTCTCATTCAGGGAAGATTTGAAGCTAAACAATAACGAGTGATATAAGTAGTAGAAGCGACATTGGATTCCTTATTTCGAAAAGCTGTGCTGATGGCCAGTCCTTGGGTAGTGTCACTGATAATCATAAGGTACTGCAACTTTAAATCTGCAACTTTAAATCTGTTCTTTTTTCCCATATCAAGGACAATGTATCATGACAAAGTCTAATAGAACATCTGAAAAACAAATCCGATGGGCAGATATCCTCCTAAGGCCAACATTTGTGAACTCAAATTCAATACTAAGATTACTTACTTCTTCCTACTAACATAACCATCATGTCTACAGTTTGTGTATGAGACAGAGATTGCCATCACATATACTTAACCAGTATGTGCAGTGTAAACTATATTCCCGATTAAGACTAGTTTCTAAAACTGATTCCTGCTATTGATTTTCATAATCACGCGTCATCAGTAGTCTTCCAGTTACTCAGAATAAAAAAGTTCTTTACTCTTAGTATAAGTTCTTTTCCATTTTCCAAAATACTCCCTCTATCATTTGTCTTGCCTTGAGAACGTCTATTGCAGTTAATTTCTTCCTGACTCACTTCTACTTGTAGTCACCATTTCGCTGGTTTCAGTCAATAATTCTTCTGAATTGCGCCACGTTTGTAGACCGACACTGCTTAGAGCACAGGCTGAATTATATGTCACCCCGAACTGTCTGAAAAAATCAGTTTTCTTGTCTTCCTGTATCCCTGGCTGCTCATAAAATCTCAAACATTCGTGGTTTTGTTCCCGTCCTTTTTCTAGCCACCTTCCTTTGCTCATCGATCGTGTCATCACAGTCGAATTAACGCCATAGTCATCAAGTTAAATAAAAGCCTGAAACTTGGTAATTCTACACTGACTACCCACCTACCCTTGGCAGCAAAAGAGCATCACCTTGAATCCATCCAAGACTGTTCAATAATTAACTGAAAATATTGTTCTCCACGTCCCATAAACAGAATTAAATACTACAAAACTACAACGAGAAATTGATTCCTCTCTTTTATTGAAATAACCTATTTTCTTTTGTATATTCATTCATTCGGTTATGATTGAATAGCTGTGAAAGTTAGTGTTTTATGCATTATTTTTGTGGATATGACTATATCATTGTTACCATTCATTTCTACATATGCACTTTGGGCACTTGTCTTCTACTATAGTTTTGAGCCGACCAAAGCCTTGTGAGTGGATTTGGTAGACGGAAACTGAAAGAAACCCGTCGTGTATATATATATATATATATATATATATATACAAGAATAAGGGCAGAGAATCGTCAATTAATAATAGAATTAATAATTAACAATTTTGCCAAGTAGTTCAGTATGAAAAAAACCTTTATCGGTAAAACTATTTATCATTATAAATATACAGGGATTAGCAATTGAGTTGCTTCTCCAACATACTGGAAATTTAGAAATAGCAGTCAAAGAACTACTGATTCCAAACTACAAATTTTTCTCTAAAGCGGATGGCGATATTTATGGCACACATAGAACAAAAACCGGAGGGAAAAGCGTAAACAAACCAAGCCTTTAGTTAATTGGATACGAATC
>NC_068984.1:88005882-88007088 GCF_001194135.2 Octopus bimaculoides | reverse complement strand
TTCATTCATTTGACTTTTACCATGCTGGAGCACCGCCTTTAGTCGAGCAAATCGACCCCAGGACTTATTCTTTGTAAGCCTAGTACTTATTCTATCGGCACTTTTGCTGAACCGCTAAGTTACGGGGACGTAAACACACCACCATCTGTTGTCCAGTGATGTTGGAGGGATAAAGACAGAGACACAAACATATAAATACATGTATACGACTGGCTTCTTTTAGTTTCCGTCTACCAAATCCACTCACAAGGCTTTGGTCGTTCCGAGGCTATAGTAGAAGACACTTGCCCAAGATGCCACGCACTGAGACTGAACCCGGAACCATGTGGTTGGTAAACAAGCTACTTACCACACAGCCACTCCGACGCTTATATATATAATATATATATTAAACAAGTTTCTCATGAATATATAGATGATTTTTTATAATATGATTTATTAGACTAAGTTAGAAGTAAATGTATTGATTTATAGTGATTGTAGCTTTAGTAATTTTCCTTGATATAATAAATAAACAAAAAAAATTATCATTTGTACGAGGTCTGATCAATACGTATCCGGGCTATTACCGAAGCTAAAGCACGAAACTGAAGCACGCAGAATAAAGCTGATTGGCAAAGATTGACCTGCCGCGCATGTGCACTAAGTTTTAAGGTTCTAGCTCACTTCCGCTGTTTACAGCAGTGCTTGGAAGGAAGGCCTATAGCAGGTGATCGTCGCATTGACCAAGACACAGAAAGGTGTCATGGCGATATCTGCTCAGAGGCCCATGCAATGTTGCAGAAAGTGTGTGGAGAGTAGTGTATGAGCCGCGCACAAGTGTATGAGTGGTTCAGACGTTTCCAAAATGGCCGAAAATAAGTCGATATTCACAAACGTTCTTGGAGACCTGCAACCAGCAGAACTGAGAAAAACATCGCAGATGTGCGTGCAGCTGTGAGAGGAAATCGTTGAATCACCATCCATGAGTTATTAGAGGATGTGCAGATTAGTTACGGTGCAGTTCAGTCCATTATTACTGAAGATTTGGGTATGAGACGCGCGTCTGCCAAGTTTGTGCGAAAACTGCTTTCATCTGACCCAAAACATACTCGGGTTTCAATTCTACAAGATCTTGATTGTGTCGAGAACGATATATATATATATAATAATAATAATAATAATAATAATAATAATAATAATAATAATAATAATAATAATAATAAT
>NC_068984.1:88002589-88003600 GCF_001194135.2 Octopus bimaculoides | reverse complement strand
AAATAGAAACCCCAAAATGGCAGAAATTCAAAAGATGGTGCTCATGGGAACTGCCCATACCCTACGTAAAATACTGTCTATGTGATCTCAAATTTTAAAGCAAACATAATTTTCTTATGGTTTCTTAAACATTCACTAGAACAAAACTGTATCCAAATACCCTAGGCATAACACCTACATGAACTTCTAACTTGTTGTCTCTTGAGGTCTCTGGGTGAGACTTGGATCCAACTTGTACAAATGCAAAACAAAAGTCAAACATAAAATAATAATAATAATAATTATAATAATAATAATTATTATTATTATTATATGGTATTATTCCAGAAGGGATAAAATGATGCAAAACAATGCAATTTTCTCATCAAGGAAAAAAAGTGAAACAAAATACATCAATAAGACATTTTAACTGAATGTGATTACTGCATATATGATGAAGGGAAAGCTGGTAAGTTATTTTTAAAAAATAAACCCTTAATAGATATAACGTCAAAGGCAATTTATAGAAAGAGAAGGAGGAGGAAGAAAGAAATTAGCAGAAAACTAAAAGTGGAGTAATATAGTGTGATAGGTGAATAGGAATAAAGATTAAAGGCGTAGGAATAGATATATTTAGTGGAATTGAAATGTAAGAACACAGTTAAAGATCGAATTTTATAGAGTAGTAGAAATCACTTATGGGAACTAAAGGTATGTTTTTTGCCAATGTTTGAAACGATAAACGCATTCTTTAAACGTGTTTACAAGACGATTCTCAGAGAATAGGATGAAACGCAATTCATCGTTTCATAGTGAAAATATTTACCTTTATCACGAGGAAAGGATATAGATAGAATATTCCATTCCAAATCAAATTGTTTATTATGTTCCTTTAGAGACAAAACTAATTTACTAAGTCCAGTATTGTTACGTTTATTGATATGTCTAAATGTAGAGTAGAGATTAGATACTCTTTTGGATAACTGCGATGATGAACCACCTATATATATAAAAAAAAAAAAAAAAAAAAAA
>NC_068984.1:88001140-88001834 GCF_001194135.2 Octopus bimaculoides | reverse complement strand
ATATATATATATATATATATATATACACGCACATACACATATACACTCATGCAAACATACACACACACACACAGACACATATATATATGTACATATATATATATATGTATATATATATACACACATACGTACATACATACGCACACGCATAATATATATGCATGCGTATCTCTGTAACGTGAGGAGTGTGCGGTGTGGAAGAAGGAAGCAAAAAAATCACGTTGAAAAGCAAAGAAAAAAAAAGAGAAGGTAAGACTGCCGAGACGATCAGTCAGTCGGTGTAGGCAGTTTGACTTTTCTGCAAACAAGGTTATAAAACTCAGTAATGAGAAAGATGGGTGGAGAAAACCGATCAAAAGAAATACATTAATCATAGCGATGACGAGGATGGAAAATACATAAACTCTTATCAAAGTGTAGAGATAATCACTGCAATATTGTAGCGGCCACGTCTCAGAATAGGTGTTTCGTATAGAAAAAAATTGTAAAGCGAGGAGTATGACGATGAACTACTAGCTAGAGGACACAGAGAACAGGGATGGAGAAGAGAAATGAAAATATGTGTGTGTGTGACATATTTGAGTCTGGAGTAAAAGCTTAAGTATAACATATTTTGTACATATGCACGCATGCATACACACACACTGTCACACACACACGCACACACACACACACATACACACACACACACACA
>NC_068984.1:87993285-88000301 GCF_001194135.2 Octopus bimaculoides | reverse complement strand
AAGTATATATTAGTATGACGCTCGGGAATACGGAAAGTCTTTGACGTTTCGAGCTACGCTCTTCAACAGAAAGAATACGGAGACAAGGAGAAAAACACGGAGAAAAAAAAAATATATATATATATATATATATATATGTGTGTGTGTGTGTGTGTGTGTGTGTGTGTGTGTGTGTGTGCATGAACTTGTACGTGTGTGTATACATATGCTTGCGTACTGATACTTACATGCATTCACATATAATATGCTACGTTGAATTGTAGAATATATCTCAAGTTATTTTTGATAGCAGTGTATATAAAAGGCGGTGTAGACACCGCGTCTATATAAATAATATTTTTGTAAACACCAAAAGAGAGATTAGCCGGGCTCGCTTCAGTCCTATGTTGGGATTTCATCAGCAACTGAATTGAATACCCACTACCTAATTATCTATGGACTAGCTGTGGAATAGCTGGGTTTTTTCCAGTCCGGGCAGCCACTGAATTTTCCTCTGCATCCAAGTAGTGCAAAACAGCCACTACAAGCTTAAAGAGCAAGCCCTAAACTGCCTCCTCCATAGAAGCGTCAGCCGGGGCGGACTACCCCTCTCGTTCTCTTCTTAGATACGCTACTATTGACGAGTTTCGGGATTGGGACTAGTTCTGCTGATCCCTAATTTACTGATCACGAAGATATTGTTAAATACACCGACATGGTATGTATGTATTGGTAAAAATGTATCGATATATTCTATAAAACAATATATAGATACATTTTTTTTGTTAACAATAAAGCATTGAAATAAAATATTTTTAACGCATCAGTAATTTAACAACTTATTGATTGAAATAGCTGTCAAGAATACGCTAAATATGAAAATTGGTCTAGCCAGTTTACGTAGGCCCTTTGTAATAGCGTGTTTAAAGCAGTGTCTTCATAGACAGTTAAAAAATACTTACAGGCAAATAAAATCCCATCACATGTTTGAAACCGCTCCGGGTGATTCCCTTTTCTATGCTCACAAAGCTAGTTTATAAGTAGAAAGCTGTTTACTTGTCTATTGAGTGTTGACTACAAATCTATGGATGTATTCTGTAGTTCTGCACAGCATTGAAATTCAACATTCTTAATGAACATGTAATATACTTAGATAAAAACATATATGCATTGCCACGCGCGCGCACGCACACACGCACACAGACACACACACACACACACACACACACACACACACACACACACACACACACTTGGCGTCGTCATATCAGACCTGTGTGGAGGACCGTCTAAGATGCAATTTTGAAAGTTTTCTTCCAGAATTATGCTAACTTCTCCAGCAACTGATTTATTTCTTCTGTTATAAATATGAAAAACACCTTTTACTTAACAACTTAGCATTATTCAGGCCAGATTACGAAACATATCTGACGTGACATAGGTGAAATCAATAATGATACCAACTATGATACCAACACAAGCACTACGACATACATACATACATACATACATACATACATACATACATACATACATACATGCATACATACATAATAGCATACATAAATATACACATACAAATATACAGCCACATATGGTGAGGAAGGCAGTCATGTTGGTATTAGAAGACTCCCGTATAATGAATACTACCCACTAGAACATTCGCCATTGATACAAGCCCAGTAAAAATTCTTTATCTTCTACCGATATACGTGAAGAGGTACTTTTTTTATGTAAGATTATAACAGTAATCGAACAGTGAAGTTTAGTTGAAACTCAACACGCGAATGACTACTATATATGCAATGGCTTGGCCGAAAACTGATATCAGCAAAGGCGGGTCGCGGTACAATCGAAAATATTTCCAGGGCCCTTTGAACTGAACCAAGATCTGTTAGTTCTATAAAGGTGTTAAGAAAGATCCTTCGGTAGGTTTCGTGAAAAAGATTAAAAGTGACTGAGATTTAAAATATCTCGTTACACAAAATGCAATGCCTAACAACTACGACAAACAGCCAGAAGAGAAAAATCTATCAAAATCGCACAGTAAATAAGAGTCAGATTTGACCAGTGACTCTGCTCCCCAAAAGTTCGTAAACAAAACGGACCACGGCCGATACGATAACAATAAAACTGACATTAACAAAATGTCATTATACAATTTATCGTTAACTGATAATGAATAAATGATAGAAATGAGCGAAAATATAAACAGCTGAAAGAGTAGTTAATAAAAGTTCATACAACACTTCACTGTTCTTATTAATAATCACCGCACGAATCAACAGCAAAAACAATGGCCAAAGTAGCTAAGGAACAAGTAACAGTATTGGGCATTCAATATACTATTATGCAGGTAACGTTACGATCACTATTCCACAACAGACAGGAGTAACAGAGATCGACTGTATCAAGACCCGCCACTATCCCCCAGCAAAAAAACAAAAACATACAAAACAAAACAAAATTAAACCGAAATGGATGACCTATCTCTTCAGTCTGATCTCTATTCATTTTAGGGAAGGATCTAGAATGTAAACAAACAACACGATCGTACTGCAATTTGGTTAGATGGGCTATGGAGCGAATACAGTACAAAAATCTCTCTCAAAAGAGAACTCCACAGTCAAGCTTTTTTTACTGGTTGTGAAGCTACAGAGCAGAAAAATCACCTGGGAGGGACTCATTCAAGGTAGCTGTTGTTAACTTGCTCAAAGCGACAATGAACGCTAAGCTTGATGGGCTCTTGCAGTTGCATGTGCAACACTAGTATCTAAAAACCAGGAGGGATATGTGATCCAAAACTCTAGGCTTGAATGTGATCAATAAGTTATATACAGGGTGCCTGAAAGCATACCTCTGGGATCACTGCAAGACACACATTAGTGCGACTGATGTGCAGGCGGAGAGAAAAGAAAGGAAACTGAAGTTGCGCTGAATAACTCTTCATCAACAAAGCTGTATGTAAGGAAGTAAAACAGCACCGACGAAACCTCTTCAATGGCTAGACTATAAAAAGACGTTTGACTCAGTCTATCATACAAAGATAGGCGAGTCACTACATCTTGTTAAGAGTCCAACTACTCTAGTCTACGCTGTTAAGTTGCCGATAACAACATGGTTCACAGTACTATAGTCACTAACAGAATTAGGCTATCAGCAGGAAAATTTCTGGATGACTGCTCATCTGTAATGCTTTTCATAGAAACTGTGAACCTCTTGTTAATCCTGCAAAGGAAATGCAAAAAAGACATGACAGGATCTCCCGGCGGAAGAAAAATTAGCGTCACCCACACTTTTTTCTTGATCTTAAACGCTGTTTAGAACAACAGGTCACAACATTCTCATAGGACAGGAATGGACTTCTATCTAGATAAATGTTCGCATTTAGTAGTCAAACAATGAAAGATCATCTGTCATGCAAGGAATATGGATATCAATGGATATTATGCAAGGAATATGGATATCAGTGATGAGTGTTACAAATGTCTAGCAATTGACGAAAATATTGCATATGTTGGTGTTGCGAGTAAAGCTAGAGTGATAAAAGAATACTTCAGTAAAGTTCGCAATGCATTTAATGCATTTAATAACATTATTGTCCATAATGCTTTCGTAGTGCCAGTGCTAGCACAAACATTTAGGATATTAGAGTTGACGCTTGAAAAAATTCACAACTTGGACATCAGGACTAGGAAAATACTGAAAACGACTGGTAACTTCTACACCAACACTGACCCTGAAAGGATGGTTTACAGAAAGATGGAGTTAGAGTCATAAAATCAGTTTAGACGGACTTTGAGTGATGCATCATGTTACTTAGGCAACACTGAACTGTAAAAAGAGGAATTAGCATATTACATATATAATCAACAAAAAAAGAATAATAAGGTGGCTGGGCCGACTGAGTTAAATAGAGACTTGGAAGAGAAATACTCATCATCCTAGCAGAAAATTATGCATAGATACATATCTTGCAAGCTAAGGAATACTCACCATATTCAGAGGAATATTCAGACCTGGGAAAATATATCAGATCTTACAGCTATAGGAGAAAACTACACAATACCTGTTCAACAACAGAGACAAGGATAACTCCAGACCTCCACATAGTGATTGCAAACATTGATTAACTGCCAGTGCGGAAAATATACTCTTTATCATCACCATTGTAAAAAAAAAAAAAGGACCGCAATATACTATCTTCCAATGAGACATAACTTTGTCGTTAGTACCGTCTACAATCCTACACGCAGGAAAAATTGTTCTGACGGATATCCCAAGGCTCGTCAATAGCAAAATGCATGCGCACTTCTAAAAGTAAAGGTAGCAGACTAAAAACAGCAAATAGGTGTCAACGTATTAGGCCACATATTGTATCAGGCGGAGAGCAAAAATCATGTACTGTTGTAGAGATTACCTGCTCGCCGGTTGTGAATGTCTCGTTAAACATTGGGGAAAAGAAGAACATCTATATAGAACTAATGAGAAATCTACAACTCTATAGATTGTAGTTTTTCATTTGTACCTACTCTCATAGATGTATGGACTACGTAACAACAGATCTTCATAAAAACCTAAAAATGATGGGGGTTTCTCCATAAAAAAGAACTGAGCGAAGTGATTCGTATTCTCCAAATACAATTTAGTAGAAATTCATTGAAAATTTGTCAAACATTACAAGGATTCTCCATTTGATGTTGCTGGACTGGAAACATGAACACATTTACATACATGTAAAATACACACGCACACACATGCACACATAAGTAGCACAGAAGCTTGCACACGTGTGTACTAAAGTGACATGCACACACACGACATGACGTGCAAGTTTATCCAGGTGCACACACCAGTGCACACATACACACATATGCACACACCAAAATATTCAGATAACCACGAATCCCAAGAGCTGCATTGACTTAAACGAGATCCTTGCCTTTTTGTTACAGACTGGCCTGAGTTCTGCATATTTGTACACACATATATGAATATATATATATACGCGCGCGCACACACACACACACGCACACACACGTATTATATGTATATATATATATATATATATATACATACACACACACATACATACACATATTATATACATATACATACGCACACACGCACGCACACACGCAATCACATACATACACACACACACACACACACACACACAAACACAAACACATAAGGGGCATTCTAGAAGATGGAGACATTTTTCGGAGCGGCAGTTATCACTGTTCCACATTATTGTAATTTTTGTCTATCATTATTATTTCTATACAATTAGCAAGCTGACTTACCAAATTATTTCTTCCAGATTAAAGCAGACGGCTGTAGTAGCATTTGAGTACATCTTACTAAACACTACTTCTCACAACTGACTACTTTGCAGAATGCATTCGGGACGTGAAGTCAGTTTTTGAAAGCTCGCTATGCAAAAACGTTTTATGTTAAACTGGGCAAAAGCTTTACAGAAAATTATGAAGTTCTCCAGACTACTTATGGAGTAACTTGTATGAGCCGCGCAGTTTTCCCCTGGCACAAGAGGTTCAAGAATAGTATGAAATAGCTGAGGGACCATGAAAGGTGTAGAAGTGAGATGGATGGCAGAACATCAGAGGTTGTTTAGAAAATTTGCAATTTTCCTGAAGAAGACTGTGTCTATAAAGACCATAAGTATAAGTAGCAACTCTACACAGGACTATTTATGAACATCTGAAAATGCGCAAAATTTTTGCTTAGATCGTTTTCAGGGTTCTCAATGATGATCAGAAGGAAAGACGCGCTGGTGATAGCTGGGAGATAGTTGAACACATTACTTCAAATCCAAGAGCACTTGAGTTTCTGGTGACCTGTGTTGGAAGTTAAATCTACTGTTATGATCAAGAGACCAAGGGAAAAAGTACCTAATGGAAGCATCCTGGCTCCTCAAAATCCAAGAGGGTCAAGTAAAGCAAGTCCAGGAAGCTCATGCTGATCAATTTTGTCGACAGCTAGGGCATCATCTTCGTCCACTGGGTTCTATCTGACCAGACGGTCAACAAAGTGTACTTTATGGAGGTTTCAATGGAGATCAGAATGAGATTTCGTGGCAAAAGGTCGGAGCTTTTTCAATTAGATTGGTGGCATCAGCACCAGGATAATGCACCAATCCACATTTCCACCGTGATAACTAGCTACTTGACGAAAATGGGCATCAAAACTGTCGCTCAACCTCCCTTTCGTCCAGACTTTTCTCTCTGTGACTTTTGGTTGTTCCCTGAGCAGAATGAGAACCTCAGGGGCAGTTGTTTTGAAGATATTTGGAATCCATGGAGGATTTAAGATGGGAATGGAGCACTGTAAATGCATTAAAGTCAAAGGATCCAACTTCGAAAGAAATTAGAGTTTTGTACTTCTTTGAAATTGACAAATTATCTCCTGAAAACGTCTCAAAACTTCTGGAATACAGCGCGTATATATTTGTGTGTGCCTCTGTGCATGCAATGAATTACTAGTCATTAGAACATCGAGTAGAATGCCTTGTTCCGAGTACAGTGTGTCAACTTTGTATTTAGATAAATGACTAAAGTACCGCTTCAGAATGGTTAATTGTCGGAATTCAAGCGAGATGACTAACGGTGTCTGGTATCTGTTCTGTCTTTTTTAAACAAAATTTCATTGTAATGTCAACGCCTGGGATGAGACTAGTGTCAAGCTGTACCGGTTGTAGTCCTGACCTAGAACAACATCGGTGGCAAGGAGAAGAGTAACCTGCATACAAGTGAAACCTGTATTAAAAGAAGACGACACTATACCTAGGCCTGCATCTTGGAAAGATAACCAGGTGCAGGCTAATGCTCTCACAAGGGAACTGGAGGTCCCCTATTGATTTTAGAGTAAGTTTACTGCCTGGAAACATAGGTAAATGACTTTTACCCAGGTTTACCAGTATGGAAATAGAATTTGTACACACACACACGCATGCACACATGATATGCATATACGCATATATGTATATGTATGTGTGTGTGTATATATATATAAGATCG
>NC_068984.1:87992062-87993091 GCF_001194135.2 Octopus bimaculoides | reverse complement strand
TATATATATATATATCTGTATCTATCTGTATCTATCTATCTATCTATCTATCTATCTATCTATGATAAACCCTAGCTGTTGGTGAAATAAGAATGTAAAAAACATTCCCCCCATGTATGTGTGTGCGTGTCGGTGCTTGTATGTGTTTGTGTGTTTGTATGTGTATGCGTGTGAGTGCGGCGTGAGTGTGTGTGTTTGTATGTGCGTGCGCGCACGCGCGTGTATGTACGTATGTGTTTAAATATGTATCTATATATATATATATATATATATACATACACATATATTTATGTATGTGCGTGAAAATATATATGTGCTTCGCTTTTCTTTAATTTCTCTGCCAGCATTTCTAGTATATTCGTGACCTATGAGTCTTCCAGTGCAGTTTCTAGTCTCTAGCTACATTTTACATTATTGTATATAAGTCATGATGCTTCTATCTGTATGAACTGATTCAGTTGTTTTTATATAATTCACATAGTTTCCATTGTTTAGTTTGGAAGCTACGGTTAAATATTTGTGTCTTTAAATATTTTGATAGATCCTTTCTCAACGACATTTATACCATAGCTGCTCCTTTCTGCTGAGCACAAATATTTTACACTGTAAATCATGGAGAATTTTTTTTTGTTTCTATTTTTCGCTTAGTTTTTTTTCCCCCGTCGAACGAATAGTACATTTATTTAGGTTTCATTGGCAATGACGAAATGGTGGATATTTTTTTATATAACCCTATAATAATTCTATTATGGAAATATATCTTGTATCTTTTACTTGTTTCAATGATTAGACTGCAGCCATGCTGGGGCACTGCCTTGAACAAATTTTAGTCAAACAAATCGACCCCAGTACCTTTTTTAAACCTAGTATTTATTCTATCATTCTCTTATGCCGAACCGCTGGTTGTCAAGTGGGGGTGGAGAACAAACACAGACACAAAGACCTGCACACACACAAACACACACACATATATATATATATATACATATATATATAATAATAATAATAATATTAGGGATAAAATCCAAA
>NC_068984.1:87989086-87991285 GCF_001194135.2 Octopus bimaculoides | reverse complement strand
TATATATATATATATATAATACAAAATGGGACAAGAACGTAAAACATCCAGACAGTTACGTGATACAAGAAAGGAACAACAAAACATCCAGATAGACGATACAAAGAAAACAAGGACAAGTCATTCGGAGTTTTCTTTCCTTAGTCGAGTTCCAGATTATCTTTGCAATTTCGGCTGGTTATTCACGATATTGCTCCAATCTGGCCAGCCCCAAGGAAAAACTAAGCTAAGAGCATTAGATTCCTTGGAAGAAAGCAGCGAATGTATACAAAAACAAGGACGGGAAAAAAACGAACAATGTTACACAAATACAATAAAAATAATAACAGGACACAACAACAGGACATAATAACCAGCCGAAATTGCAAAGATAATCTGGATCTCAACTGAGGAAAGAAAACTCCTAATGACCTGTCCTTGCTTTCTTTGTATCGTCTATCTTTTCGTAAATACACTTTGAGACAGGCACTTTCTCTCTGGACGGATCTTGCTTAGCAAATTATCTCCGCGTCCGGAGATAAAGTTGCCTGTCTCAGTTCCTCTTCTAATGATTCTGCCGGGTCGCCGTCTTAATAATAATAATAATAATAATAATAATAATAATAATGATGATGATGATGATGATGATGATGATGATAACAGAGGGACTTGATGGTGATCGTGATGATGGTGAGCTGGTCAGTTCATTAACGGTCAAAAATATGAAAAGAATATGGACGGAGTCGGGTTCAATCCCACTGCGTGGTACCTTGGGTGTCTTCTACTCTAGCCTCGGACCGACCAAAGCTTTGTGTGTGGATTTGGTTGACGGAAACTGAAAGAAGCCCGTCGTTTATGTGCCTGTGCCATTGAGTGTGTGTGCCTTTGTGTCTGTGTTTCCTGTCCATCACCTCTTGAGAACTGGTGCTGGTGTTTTTATTTCCCGTAACGTTAAAATAAGTACCAGGCTTAAAAGACTAAGTCCTGGGGCCGATTTATTCTAGTGACTGAAGCAAGTAAAAGATAACAGATAAAAGATTTATTTGCTGATTTATTTGCAATACACACTATTTTCTCAATGGTTTTATATTTTGATAAATGTGTTACAGTTCCTGGAGCTGCTACTTTGCAATCGAGATATCATAACTGATATTAAGACAAAATTACTAAGCTATACTTTGGATAAAGTGCTGCATCGTCAGCATACGTTTTAAGATAAATCCATTCTGACCAAAATGACACATCAGAGTTGGTCACGTTATTCATTCTTGCATCGATGATTTTATTGAATAATAAAGGTGAGCCGATACGATGTTGTCTAGTCTGTTCGAATTTGAAAATAACTAGATATTTACTCTTTAATTTTGACTATACTATTAATGCTACTACCATTTTGGTGTGCATATGTTTAAAATATTTGTCTGGAATGAACTGTCTAGTGTTGTCCAATGTTGTTGTTATAAGGTCTTGTTATTTAGGAGTCCTTGTGCATGTAGCAACATGGACTGTGAGGCTTGACGTTTGCTGTAACAATAAATCACTCCTCACATATCTTAGTTCAGCTCTGATCAAGCAGAACTGTGCTCAAAGTCGCTCCAATAGTCAACATATCCTGCCTTATTTTCAGTATATTGCATGTTTCATCAAATATATCATTTTGTTTTTATTAAGACGGCAAAGTGTCATTTAAATTTGGAAACAACTGGCTGTTTACTATTTAATTTTGACTATATTAGACAAGGACTACATTGGCCTAATAGTTATGCACTTGTAATCAGCAGATGAAACTGCTTGATAGACTATCAGCTTCAAGGGATATTCAAAGTACCTGACTGTCATCACTATAAAAAGTAGATTATGTTCTATAATTTGCCAAGGAGTTAAAAAATGTAATCATTGCAACTGTGATTCAATGTCTACGTCTAGCGAATATTTGTTAAATGGGTATAAAAACTTCGTCCACAGCTGACAACAAACTTATACCCTAGTAATCATAACCATCCCATATATATATATATATATATAGGGAGAATTCACACAAAAAAACAACAGACGAAGACAGGTGGTGTAGAAAACAAATAGATGTATTAGTATAACGCTCGGGAATTGAAAATGTTTTTAACGTTTCGAGCCTACGCTCTTCCACAGAAAGTAACACAGAAAGAAACAAGAAGAGAAAAATGTGTGTGTGGTGGTTAGCGATCTATCATATATATATAT
>NC_068984.1:87983937-87988868 GCF_001194135.2 Octopus bimaculoides | reverse complement strand
CCAATCCGTTGTTACTATTCTACTAATCCGTACAAGGTGTAATAAAGATTGTAGTTTAGAGAGTAACCACTACTAACTTAAAGCATTTCAGATGTTGTTTCATCAATAAAAAGAAAGAAAGAAAAAAGAAAAAAAGAATGAAAAAACACTGGGCTTTACGATTTGCAGTACATAACATAATTCAAAATTTCTTATTAAATTTTGTGTGCCATAACATATAAGCATTTTTGTAAAATGCATTTGGCATCAATCTCGTGGCTATGATACATTGCTTATAATTAGCGCTTAATTTATAAATTTATTTTTGCTCAGAAAAAGTGTTGAATGTAGATTTCTTATGAATATTTCCCGTTTATTGCCAGTTCAGCTAATTACAGAGTGTAGTAGGTTACTCATACTTGCATTACATGAAATGAAAATTATAATACCATTATATGCTAAGGCCAATTGAAAATTTATTTTCATCTACTTTGCTATGTATGGCGTATGATAAAATTAACGCAACCTTAACTATCAGTGTTTGGTTTTAAGGCTTCTCCCAAAATAGAATACCCTAGAGATATTGCTGCCAGAATAGCGAAGAAGAAGTCTGCTATTTTCTCTTCTTTCCTTTGTTTAAACTGAAACACACGAATCTCATGAAGAAAAAATTATTTATTTAGAATATAATTTATATGGGAAAATAGCAGCTGACTGGAATATTTTAATCATTTGTGCTGCCCCATGATTAATTCATTTTTCTTGAACCGTTTTTGATAAATAGATAAAGATCTGAATTTTATCAAATGACTTTTATAAGGATAGTGTGAACTTATATTTGTTTAACAATAATTATGTAATGAAACACATAAGTGTTTAAATATCGTATCAGTATATGTGTATATTTGTTATTAATAAATTTACATATCAATATATTTATATATTTGTAAAGTATACGTTTCAATGGTCTTTTAAAATATTTATAAGAAAAAGTATCAAATCAACAGAACAAAACATACATAGTAAAAAAAAGTATCAAAATATTAAAAAAGAATATACCAAGCAATTGGATCGCACCAGTTTCTTCAAAATTAAACTTCAACTTTTTCAGCTGAATTAATTATCATGTAATTCCTTTAAAAACATCTTTTTTTCTTCTCTATTTTCAGACACCAAACTTAGGTAGTATCAATTAATTTTCTCAGCAGCTAATCTTTTTCAGCTACGAATCGCTTCGAATCCTACATGCCATTCAAACTCTCAAATAATAGATGATTATTTGGCCAGTTAAATTAATTATTATCTTTAAAACATAACTCACCCTGAATGAATTATTGCTAAGATTTTTCAAGGCAAGAGGACATTGGACATTACGCTAAGAATCTTAGCAGCTAATTGGTAAAACGGTAAATTTGTAAACGCATGGTACCTAAGTTAGTGTTTATAAAATTATATTAGACGTTTTAAATAGACAAAAACATGCCCCTGATAGTATTTTATCAGGTGACCGCAACATTAGTGATCACACAATAGGAGCCTGTCAATACTTTTCCTCCTTCTCAAATTAAATATTTACATTATTTTTTTTTGTGTGTTAGCAATAGAAGTGAAACTACGTCCCACCATCTAGAAAGAGGACGTTATATAGCATAACGTAAAATGCGCAATGTCCAAGAAAATGGTGGGATGGTTATAAGTGGAACATCTTTGGTCATAGGAATGTTCAAACACAGCTTACTTGTGACTAAATAAGAAATAAGAAATGATAACAACATAGAGTAATACTGGTTTCAAATTTTGGTACATGGTCAGCAATTTCGGGCTTGGGGGTTAAGTCGATTATATAGACTCCAGCGATTAACAGGTACTTATTTTATCGAACCCGAAAAGATGAAAGGCAGAGTCGACCTCAGTGGAATTTGAACTCAGATAGTAAAGACGGGTGAAATGCCGCTGAGCATTTTGCCCGGTGTGTTAACGATTCTGCCAGCTCGCCGCTGGTGATAATCAGCTCTGACACATCAGAAATGTAACGTATAGATAATCAATATAATGACGAGGAGAGCCTAACAAATCAATCACTTCAGATATACCATGTTCCTGTGTTTCCGAGTTTCCGGTTAACTGATGATCGTATTATATCTTCTGACGGTCAGTGGTTATTCGTATACCGTGGAATGTGTTGTGACAATTTGTGCGTATAGCATTCTCTCCAATGTTCTTTTGGTGCAATCTATAGCGGTGGATTGTCATATGTACTCTGTCAGAGATGGTTAGTTGCTGATTCTTACCAACTTACCAGCAATGGGATGAAATGTCATTAACGCTTATCCAGACTGGATAGGAAAGATAATGTTTTTCAGAATGCTGGTGTTCAAGGAGAATTTTGATGTATATATATATATATATAGCTTTTTATGGTGATGCAAGGTTAAGGCAAATATAATGATGCATGCATTGTGAGAAACAGTTAGCTTGATATTGCAGCAAGCTGTCGCTACCAACCGGACACTCCTCACCTATTTTCCTGCAGAGGTTTAGACTAAGTACTAGTCGTTTCGAGACCCCTATTTTGGGAGAGCCTGCAGATGTAATGGATATTGTCATGTCTCTCCTAATTAAATTTAAAAGGACTCGTATATCTCATGTTGTTTCGTTATGTAACTTCTCTGAGCACTTTATGCATCATGCTAATCTCATAACGTACTTGTCTTGTTTATATTGTGACAGTTTTATTAAATTACATACTGAGAAAATCTTATAACATACACTATTTCAAGTAATTCATTATGTATAATAATAGATATTATTATTTAATCTTTTTCATGAAAACTATAGAGATTATCAGCCCCAATCACATTCATATAGTGAACATATGGATTCGACGAGCAAAATATTGGGATTTGAGACCTAAACGCCTCTCATTAGCCTTGTAAAACTGGTATCAAGCATGCTATTTTGGCAGGTTATATATCTGTAAAAATATTTAGAATTAATGGTAGTGTCCATTCGATAGGCGTACGAGAAAATTTACGCAATTTGCCATAGAGTATATGGATGCCATAATAATTCGTAATAATTCACACAGTACGTAAGAAATGTTTTTCTCACAATTTTTACCTGTTGTCCCTTAGTCGAAAATGAATTCTGATCAAAATAAATCTATGATCAATGACATTTTAATCACGACTTGACCATTCCCTGTTATATGAAATCATTGTTCAAAACGTTTTGCGAAAATACCGGGGATGAGGTGTGACTTGAGATTCTGATGCTAACTTTAATAAGACGAACGACCGCGTTGCGCTTTCTTCGTTGGTATATCTCTTGCAGTCAGAGTAGACAGTATGAAACAAAGAGAGTGAGTGGGTGAGTGAGTGAATGAGTGAGTGAGTGTGTGTGAGTGAATGAGTGACTGAGGGTGTGTGTGGTTGAGGGAGAGAGAAAGAGAGAGTGAGAGAGAGTGAGAGTGAGAGAGAGAGAGAGAGAGAGAGAGAGAGAGAGAGAGAGAGAGAGAGAGAGAGAGAGAGAGAGAGAGAGTGAGAGTGAGAGAAATACTAGTAGAGCTTGAAGATTCTTAATTGTCAAACATCAAAAACATAATAGTAAACTTGTCTATCAGTAAATTAAAATTATTTCATCGTGTTTCATATGTGTTTAAATTACAGAAATATGCACACACACACACACACAAACACATGTACATATATATGCATGAATATGTATGTATGCAAGTATGTATGTATGTACGTACTAACAATATTCTTTTTAATTTCCAATTTCACTAAGTAATGAATTCTACACTTATTTTAACTTATTTCCTAAGAAATGAATTATTGTTTTTTAATAAAATTTCTCATATTGATTCCCAAAATAATTCGAAAGTATTGACTGAAATTATCAATAATGAACATTTATGTATGTATGTATGCATGTATGTATGTATGTATGTATGTATGTATGTATGAATGTATGTATGTATGTATGTATGTATGTATATATGCATGTGTGTGTGTGCGTATTATATATATATGCACGTACACACATTTCTGTATATCTGTACGTGTATATATATATATATATATATATATATATATATATATATATATACATACATACATACATACATGCATGCATACACACGCATATACAAACATATATATATATATATATATATATATATATATATACACACACAAACATAGACACACATATACACACATACGCACACATTCAAGTGAAATGAAGGAAAGAAAGTAGTACTCAACACATTTGGTTACTGTTATATCTATTAATAATAGTTTGACTCAGATCCACATACTTAAAGTTTCGTCGGCATAGGACACATCCACTTCATCTGATAAGATGAGCACGTCCTACGTCCAGGAAACTTTAAGAAATGCACAGCTAGGTCGAATTGTTAAATTGCTATTAAACCACTTCTCTCTCTTTAGCAAGTGGTATTTATACCCTACTGTATCTAAATATGCTTTATACTGTGCCTGTAATGGTGTGAACTTGCTGGCCACCTTATTACCTTATTAGTATCATTAATAACGGTAATAATACATCTTTGAAATTTATTCTTCCTTACGACAGTTTCCTTATAAACGGAGCAGGACGTTTAAAGTAAGGAACACACACGAGCTAATGAAGTGAATATTTTAGAAATAGATGTTAAAATAATTACAGATGTTAAAATATTATTTTCAACTGAAGATCCCAGAGCATGTTGGTCATACCGAGGGTGAAATCAATTAGTATTGAAATACACACTACTTACTGATGTATTCGACAAAAGGTTAAGCCTATTTCTCATATGTTCATTACATTGCTCGTTTATAACTTTATTGTGAGTTTCTTGTGGTTTTCGAGCCTTGTGGCTCTGATTTTAACAAGTGGTATTTATACTTTAGTGTATGTAAATTCGCCTTATATATATATATATATAT
>NC_068984.1:87970552-87981944 GCF_001194135.2 Octopus bimaculoides | reverse complement strand
TTGAACATAATGCAAAATGGTACATCAACACCTTCTGCCCAATCTGATAGAATTCTGGCAAAACTGTTTAGCAACAGATCGCCAGCAATTGCTTCATCACAAATGCCATCCTAGCTTCTGTGAAAAGGGATTACCCTGCTATGTATAATCAGGGCAGCGCCAAAAGTTGTTTTGCACAAGCATTTCTATAGCCAATTACACGGATGAAATTTACGTATGCTTAACAATTTTACGCAAAACAGCCTTCAGACTTTCCCTATTAATTTCATCGTCTTTTGAATTATGAACAGAATTACATCATAAGGGATTTTTCGTTGTAAGGCTTTCTTTTTTAGTTGATTTTCAGCTGTCACACCCGGACAAGGTCAGGTTATACTGCTAGTACTTTATAAAGCTTTGTATTTCCTTCTGTGTATCATTTTATCTAGTCAAGACTCTGCTTCAAATTATATCTGTACCAAAATATTTCAAAGGACATGGAGAGCGGTTTGGGGTCTTGCTGTAGATTCAGCGGACAACTCTATATAGTTTAACGTAAGTCTTTGCGGTTGATATTAGCAAAGTCTTGATACATGAACGCATCAAATAAAGATGAGAAATTGGTTATTTGAATGTTACCGTAGCTGTACACAGTGAAGTAGCGTGGGGTGTGCGGAATAATCGGATCGCACAGGCCAGCCACGTTATATATACGTGTATTTGTTATAGTCAAAGGTAGCTACGTTTAAAACTGGAATGTGCAAGTTGGCTCTCGCACACAGAGGCCGAAACCCATCTCCCGCCAATGCCTTTACATATTTGTATCACTTACGTTGCGACTTAATTTCGCAACGTAAGATCGCTATTTAAGTTGCTGAATCCCCCTTATTAATTTTCCGCAATGCACTTATCTTATTTGCGTGCATCACTAGATATTTGTCCCAGTCAAGGCTTGAGGTCATTGTAGCGTAAGTGACTACAAAGAAGGAAAAGAAGAAACCTAAAAATTCAAAAGATGTTGATAGACAGAAATCTCAAAGGACTGAGTATCACAGACCAGAGGAAAACAAGTTCCAAAGAGCAGCAGTTTGAAGAAAGTATGGTGCTGGTTTAAATTTGTGACGCCGGTTAAATTCTTGTTCTAATTGTTATTAAGTTAACCATCGTTAATCCACTTTCTGCTTCGTTAAATGAATAAACAAATAAAACAAACAAAGGAACAAACAAATAAATAACGGCGCTCAGTGATCTGTTTTCCTTGAGCTGAAGGTGTATCGGGAGTCAAAATCCATCGAAGTCTTTTAGCAGACAGGAACAGTGCTTTGCCACTACGGACTCTATGAATGCTGTGAAAAATTCAAAAAATGACTGGAGAAGGGAACCGGACACCCGATCACATCCCACATTGATAATACTGAACGAGTCTGTAACATGGCTTTGTTTGATTGAAAGGTAAGTATTGAAGCAGCAAAAAAAAAAAAGCCATGTTACGCCCGTGAAGTGATCCTCAATAGACTTGGTATAAATAAAGTTTGTACAAAACAACTTTCAGAACTGCATAAGCAAATCTCTAGAAACCATGGCTGTTTGGGAAATGTAATATTGGCCACTGAGTGAAAAAGACTCAAGATGACAACCGAGGTCATTGTTTACATTTATTTCCAATACACTTGCAATGTCAGAAATGAAGGTGATGTGTAGTTGGCAGGGTCCCACATGTTGTTCTTGCGAATAGGTCACAGAGTTACATGTTTCCAAAGATTAGAGATGGAAACATTAAATGCATGGTGAGGATAAGGTCATTCACTGGAACGTGCATGTCTCCTTATTGGATTGGCTTAATAGTAGTGGTTGTTATTGTGTATTCACGGGCCCTCCTTGATTGAGCAGACCTTTGATCAAAAGGCGGGTCAATCTTGACTATTCTGTCGTTTTGTTTATGCTGTTAAATGTATCCTTATTTAAACTGGCGTGGCATAATTCGAGAGATAATTAATAGTGACCAGGATTCGTTTCAAGGCCTCTGAGAAGTTATTCTCAAAGTTGGTTAAATGCTTGCAGCAGAATGTAATCCTTTAAAAGCACCCGAGAGTCAGGTCGTGGCGTAAAAGCGAAGAATGCATTAATTCTACCTCACTAAAAGTAGAACTATCTCTCCGATCTATTTCTTCAAAGTTTCTGTCAAACCAAATTTCCGTCACAAGGTTTTCCGTGGTTATAGCAAAAGTCATTTATTCAAAGGGCCATTCAAAGGACCGTACTGTAAGATCTGACCTGAAATCAGGCAGTTGCAAAGCAAATTTCGGCAATGGTTGCACTTATGATAGTCCTAGCAGTTCGGGTGGTCGCATAAACACACTCTCGCTTGGTCACTGGTCACGACAGCGGAGAGCGATGAATTTAGTTCAAACTCGACAAATGCTACTCCTATGTACTCAACATTGATACTATGGTCCCAGATCAATCATAATCACGCTATTAATACTGCTACAATTTTGGTGTCCATATGTTTAAAATATTTATATGGAATGAACAGCCTAATGTTGTCCAATGCTGTTTATGGGGTCTTGTTGTCTAGGGGATGATTAGGAGTCATTGTGCATGTAGCAACATGGACTGTGAAGCTTGCGATTGCTGTAGCAGTAAAGCACTCCTCACATATACTAGTTCAGCCCTGATCAAGCAGAACTATGCTCAAAGTTGTGTACATATCCCGCCTTATTTTCAGAATATTGTATATTTCATCAAATATATCAATTTTTTTTTAAGACGGTGAAGTGTGATTTGAAAATAACTTGTCTGCTACTTCAAGCGGGTTGAGCGATTGCGTTTAGGCTCCCAAATTAACACATTAAAATAAGGATTTAGGTGTTAGTGAATGACTTTATATTAAATTTTAATTAATGCTTACGTATTTATATCGAAATAACAAAATGAATAGCGCAAGAAATTAATTTGTCTTGTGGAATTTTCTTGTAGAAACATAAGCATGTAATGAGGAAACTAAGTATTCAATTAGTAATAAGAAATGGTGTTAACATAAGCAATACGGTGAATATCAAAAATCCAATTAGAAATAATTATGCAACAAGGAAATAATTATGCGAATGGCATATATGAGTAATTTACTTCAATGATATATTTTATAAGATATTCTAATTCTACCGCCTACTTGTGTCTCATTACGACTCTGGTAACTGAGGTGAAGTCAATACTTTAATGAAGAGAAGATCGAAACATTACCGAAGTTGTTTCTCATTCTTAACAAAATATTAAAGTAATATTGTCATAGAATTGTTATAGTCTTTTTCTCGCGATTTAATTATTTTTTTCTTGAATCATGGATGGTTACGTCTTTAAAATGTGTTCAAACTATCGTTACTAAGAGACAATATAGAATAAATAATATTGATGCCTTTTCGCATATTTAATATAGTGAGTTGAACAACTGCCATTATCTGAGCAATTAGTAGACAGAAGCCCCTTCTTGAAATGTTTAAAATACCCTCCTTCTTCACACACAAAAAATATAATAATAATTATAAAATAAAAAGAAAACAGAGGAGGAATATTTCCAGTAAGGGCAGTTGATCGATTTTTTTTGCAGGACATAGATATAAAAAGATGTGGATCTTGTCTTTAAAGTTAACTGGTGAAAGGATGAGAAATGTTTCGCTCTTATTAGACCTCCGCAGCGCGAATCATAGCTTCCTCAGATAGCAAAACGAAGAGTGATTTATATATTGAGAGAGAAATAAAAATGAGCATTATTGAATGATAGTCATATTAAAGTAACACCAACGAAGACGTCATAAACACCACAAAGTACTGTACTGAAACCATAAAATAAATCTAGACAGGTTACTGAGAGATAACTTGAATATTTATGTTTTCGTTGGGTATTGAGGCAATGTGAGTATATTTGCATGATCACACAAACTATTGTAAGAGACCGTACTCATTCGCACACCATGGTAATGTGAGATATTATAGAAATAATAAAAATAAAATTAAAGCAGTTACTAGTTTTATATTTATTACGTTTATTGTTTTTCATAATAATGTTCACCCGCCGTTAACGACGATGGCCAAGACATCATATGAGAGAAGATGGGTCATAGGGCGTCCAGCTGTGGCCGATCAGGCCGATGTGTGCTCGGATTTTTGTCACACCTTGTCTTTGGATACACTTCAAAAAAAAAAAAAAATGTCTCATATTCTTAATTCAACGGTGTCATCCAATTTCCCTTTTGCAACTCAGTTTCTTATTAATTAAAAGTTATAAAATTAAAACAAAACCTTATATCAGTCGCATTAGGTTTTTAGCTGTATATCCAATAGAAATCTAAAATATATCTTATCAGTGATGCGGGCCTTTTATACTTTAAAAATATTAATGAAATACTTTTAAAACATTTATAAAGTATTGTATACTTATTAGAATTGTCATATGTTAATTGTTATTAACTGACATATGGCAGATATCTATTAAATTTTGACAAGTTTATTGTTCATTGTTGTGATTCATATCAGCGCTCTTATGATTGAATACATTCCAACCAGGAACATTCGTCCCTTTCTAAGGTAATGCATATTCAGGACCACATTATCAATAATTTACTTCCATTTTCAAAGCAATAAGATAGGATTTCAAGGAGAGTTGTCTGCTATCTCTAACAGAGTGAACGACTGCATAGAGCAGGCATGGGCAACATTTTTTCGAGAAGCGGGCTGCATGAGACATGGCTCATCCTCAAGTAGGCCGCACTAAAAAGAAAAAAAATTCGACGTTAATTTTTGTTAGGAGTGTCATTCATAAAGTCACACGGGGCTGTAGTGTGCCTATGACTGGTAAGAGTTTTCCTCAATTGCTTGTCTCCTGTCTTAGCGCAGTTTTTGAGGTCCATTTCTTACGATATTAAAGGATGGGGGATGAGAATGTGAGTAAAAAAAAAGTCTTCAATCTTCAATCTTGATCCGTATTGACTGGTAAGAAAAAAAAACTTAGGGACTTGTGAAGTAATACAGAACCATTATCCTTCTGCTGCTAATGCCATTAGATGGAACCGTTTAGTTTACAATCCCAATAAATTTATGATCATGTGGCTACAATATCTTGGTGTATTATTATATCGATTCATATCATATCCAATAAATTAAAGCTTTAATGTTGGTTTCGAATTGTGGCACAAGCCCAGCAATTTCGGGGAAAGAGAGTAAGTCGATTACATAAACCCCAGCACTCAACTGGTACTTATTTTATCGATCTCAGAAAGATGAAAGGCAATGTCGACCTTGGGGGAATCTGAACTCAGGACGTAAAGACAGACGAAATGCCGATAAACATTTTGCTCGGCGTGCTAACGATCCAGCTACTTCGTCGCCTTCATTACATTTTTAATTTTAATTTCAAAAGTATTCCGCCGAGGTCGATTTTGACTTGCATCCTTTCGGGGTCGATAAAATAAGTATCAGTCGAACACTGATGTAATTGAAATTGATGGCCTTCTGCCAAAATTTGAAATCAAATTTTAATTCGAAAAAATACCGATTGTACACACCGTTCATTAGGTACTGATGCATTAGTTGCAATAAGTTTCTAATTAAAACATATTACTGGATAGCAATCTGTATATCTTACTTAATGTGGATATACTGTAAGAATATCCACATTAAGTATTCGTCTTGAGAAAGCATGTCATACGAATGTATAGTGCTGAAAAGCAGAAACTATATATTGATACTTCTCTGAATTTAATATCCATGTTAAGTAATATATGCACATTGCTATTCGGTACTAATTATACTGCTTCCGTCGCTATCAACGAATATTAGTGGGTTACTTTACATAGTGTATTATTTTAACAATTGTGGACGCAATTTTTTTTGATATCATGTAGCTATTTTGTAGATTAGAAAATACAGCATTGATCAACTACTTTCAAGGAACTTTTACTAATATTTTGAGATGGCGAACGAACTTGACAGCTCATTTCACCGCACGAGATACACTTAAAAATTAACTCAGAGCAATCAGCTGAGTATAATCCAAGAAATCAGAAACGACCAGAATTTAATGTCGAGCTCTATCATACTAAGCACTCTGTCTCTATGATTTTACTGTTTTGTGGCTTATTGCTTCATCAGCTTTAAAACTAAACATTGATATCAGAAGATACACATCGTCTTCAAATATGCGTACGAGAAAGTAATACGGTGATTCCAGTAATACATTAAAGCGAGAAAGATTGCAAAATATATTCTTTTCTATTCTAGGCACAAGGCCCGAAATTTTGGGGGAGGGGGCCAGTCGATTAGATCGACTCCAGTACACAACTGGTACTTAATTTAGCGACCTGGAAAGAATGAAAGGCAAAGTCGACCTTGGCGGAATTTGAACTCAGAACGTAAAGACAGACGAAATACCACTAAGCATTTTGCCCGGCATGCTAACGTTTCTGCCAGCTCGCCGCCTTAGATTGCAAAATATATAGATGTTTTCGATCTAGTTTGGGTTCTTTGCCATCAAATTTGATGGCAAAGAATCCAAACTAGATCGAAAGCATCTATATTTATAAAAAAAGATATATACGTGCAGGTGTGTTTGTGTAGCTTAGAGGCTCGCTTCACAATTACGTGCTTTTCGGTTCAGTCCCATTGCTCTGTACTTTGGCCAAGTGTCTTCTATTACAGACCCGAGTTAATCTTTGGTAGACAGAGACTATGTGGAAGCCCGTCGTATACATATCCCTGTGTGTTTGTGTTGATCCTCCACCACCTCTTGACAGCTGATGTTCGTTTTTGTACATCCCAGTAACTTAGTAGTTAGGCAAAAAAGACCGAAAGAATAAGTATCAGATTTTAAAATAATAACTGGGGTCGATTTGTTCGACTAAAACCCTGAAGGATAAAAGATTTTTTTTTTAAATCAAAGAAATTATCGCAAAAAGAAATTAGACGACCTTCTTTTATATTTTTGGTTAAGGAAGCATATTTAGGGAAAGAAATTCTCGGGTCAGTTGGCTTGCTGGTCAAATGAAATTTGTCGTATTAATTTGGAGCTTGAATATTTGTAAATTATTATATTTAGAGGGTATATTGTTAGAAATACAGTATCCATCGCTGAAATGAGGTAGCGTACTGTGTATAAAGTGATGAAATAAGCAATAGAAAGTAGAGGTGCATGTACAATAGACAAAGCGGGAAACAGGTGCAGCAAAAATAATTTCAGTTTTGAAGATGCTCATGGGTATCAGTTGCTAATAACAGTCAATAAATTAAAGGCCCTCTGCAAAGCAGAGTTTAATAATCCAACTGGAGACGTTATTTCCGAAACCTGTCTGAGATTGTGGCAAACAAAAAGAAGACACCAGCTTAGATATTAGAACAGTAATCCATAATAATCCTGAAGTTGAAGAGACAGTAAAATTATGAAATACAAAATTTATGAATGTTATCGTTGGCGACAATTAGTTCTTGTGCATGTTAGAGACTACTTTAAATTGTAAGAAATTTATGGATAGTGTGGGGTTGTGATAAGGTCTTTTAGTCTAGTAAATTTCTTTTCTTAAATCAGTTAGATTTCGTTCTGGTGAATTTGATTACCATATTATCAACTCCTTTAAATGATACAATACATGTTGGAATTAATAGAAAAAATATATTTCTGGTGAGGATCAGTGTGTTGTTAATTGACAAAACGCTTAATTAGAAAATACTCGAAGACAAAATGAAACATTTGTCGCATACATAATGTATTAAATATAATAAAAGAATATTTGACGAAGAGGAGGAAACTGAGGCGTTAACAATTGCTGCGGATTCGAGTAATTTTCTACGAACGTTTTCTCTGAAAGTTTTCTTGTTTAAAAGTAAAATAGAGCAATATGTGTTTCATCATGCTATAAAGGACTCCATTATAGAAGAATACATTTTTTGTGAAGGAAGATTTTCAGTATCTCGTTGACAATCACCAAAGGAAGTAATTCAACATTTTTTAAAGGAGTGTCGTTGTTCATACTTTCTATTTTAGAAACTCTGGCAAGCTGGAATGGGGATACTCTCAGAGGAGTTACCGTTTCATACTTGAGTATTTTTTATCTTTCAAGACAGAATTGCGAAAAGATCCGTTTGCATAAAAAAATAAAAGAATTAAAGTGACGTATATTTAAAGGTTATGGTTGAAGTTGTTGACCATCATATTCAGATTTAATCTGATTTTCAGGTGTAATATATCTGGGACTATCATATACAACATTTCCTTATTTGTTGTAGCGGTTTGATCTGCTAGAAGAGTTTGTGCTCGTGACATTCCCTGCCCTCCGAGACCAGTAGAATAGACATCGTTAAAATTCTTACTGTACAGCTCGAATTAACAGCTGGAACTCCAGAAAACCTATATTCTGAGGCAGAAAGATTGGGGAACGTAGTATAGGGTCCGGTAGGGAATATAATATGAGTTATAAGAAAAAGAGAGACTAGTGAGTTGAACATCCCTGAGTAGGGATGGCACGGGGCTACTTTACTCCGAGGAGCGGCAACCACTGTAACAGAGGTAGAAAAGGCAGAATAAAGAGTGTACGTCTGTAGACAAGAGATTGTAATGTATTAGAAAAGCTTATTATCGAAAAGCTTATTTTTGACGTACAAAGGTATGCTTGTATTTGTAGTTGTGACAGCGCTGCAGCTGCTAGAACTATATTCCACTCTGGGTCTTAGTTTCGTAAAAAAAGCTGAGAATAAATTAAGGGAGATTTGAATTATACATATTTCTAGGATTCCAAGCGACCAGATAGAGGCCTTCTCATGAAAATTGAAGATAACACAAGAGAGCCAGAATACAATGGCTAAGAGAGGACTTAAGAACAAAAAGCAAATAGGAACCAAAGTACGAAAGAAAGAAAGATGTTTCATTGAACAATGGAAGGAAATACCTTTTACTCTTTTCTGATAATATTCATCTGGTAATTATGAATGATTGTATATTGGCACCGATATGACATGACTGTTTAGTGATGTTCGTGTTTTAAAACTTTAAGAATAACAGTGTCTGCATCCATTAGGCTTACAATATATTCTTTAATAAATGAAATCCGGTGAGTACTTGGAAGATTTGACCACTATTTCAAAATGAAGATAAGAATTCAGTCATAATTTACAGGTATCTAGTCTCAGGTCAGTCCTGATTGAACAAATATTTGATCGAAACACCCCAAAATTCCTTTTTGTTTCTAAGGCACAGTACATTCAGAATTACATTATCCAAAATGTAATTGTCTAAGACAGTATGATGTGATTTAGAGATGTGCCTGTTATTTCTAGGTGACCAAACGATTGCTCTGTGTAAAAAAGTGTAAATAAGAAGAGCTTGAAGTGCACAGTTAAAAGACGGCTTTGACAGTAATTAAGAGTGTTAAGAATATCTGGTAAATGGTATTTGAAGATCGAAAATAATCTAGCTTCTTCGCTAGTTCAATGTTATTGAGTAGGGTAGAGAGATGTACGGCGAAGGATTGCATACATTTTCACCCGAGATGAGATTTACTTATTTGTGGTTGTGTTGTTGCTTAGTCCAAGATCAATCTGATCAAACATTTGTGTGATAAAAGAAATTCCAAGCATGACCATCTTTTGTTTTGTTCAAATGTCTGAACAAAATTTTTAAAATGGCGTGTGAATACCAAGCATTTCCGTTTAAATCTGCCAGATTTATAAACTCATTTTTAAAAAATACATTATTTACATTATTTACATTTGACGGATATTTGTCCTCATCTTGTTTGTTGTTAACACAACGTTTTGGCTGATATACCTTCCAGCCTTCATCAGGTGTCTTAAATATAGAACTGTCTCATTTTTTAATGACTAATAATTTTCTCATTATTAATTAATACAATCAAGAATTTACATGAAAAGTAATCGAGTTATTACTTTTCTCGTATAAACCATTACTCTATAAACGATCCAGTGCTATCTTCTTGGCACAACTATTTCAACCTTAATTTGAAACTAATACTCAGAATTTACGTCCTCACAAACCAGTGTATTCTGTGTAATAATACACAATTCATTGTCAATACACGTGCGAAAGAAACACATTTGAAATAGTCCATTCTGTAATAGGAACAAGGCCTGAAATGTTGGGAGATGGGGAATAGTCGACTACATCGACCCATCCCTCAACTGGTATTTATTTCATCTATCCCCAAAGGTTGAAACAAAATCGACCTGACTGAACTCAGAACAGAAAGAAATTTATCCGGCATGCTTACGAGCCTACCAGCTTGCCGCCTTAGCAAAATAGAAATAATAACATCGGTTTCAAATTATGGCACACGGCCAGTAATTTCGGGGTAGGGGGAAAGTCGATTACATCGGACTCAGTACACAATTGGTACTTCTTTATCAGCCCGAAAGGATGAAAGGCAAAGTTGATCTCGGCGAAACTTGAACTCAGAACATGAAGACGGACGAAATAGCCGTAAACATTTTGCTCGGCCTACTAACGATTCTCTCAGCTCGTCACCTGAATAGAAATAATGATATTAATAAATAGACAGAGATATGCCTGTGTAGTAAGAAGTTTGTTTCCAAACCACATGGTTCCGGCTTCAGTTCCAATCCATGGCATCTTGGGCAAATGTCTTTTCCTATTATCATGGGCTGACCAAAGCCTTTTGAGTTGATTTGGTAAACTAAAACTGAAAGAAGTTTGTCATATATATATATATATATATATGTATGTATACAGGTAGATGGATAGATAGATGTGTGTTTGTGTGTGTGAATATATCTATCTATGTATGTGTGTATGTGTCTGTCGCTCACCATCGCTTGACAACCGATGATAACTTGTTTATGTCCCTACAAGTTACCGGAGTCAGCAAAAAGAGAAACATTAGAATGACCACCAGAATTTAAACACATGTACTGCGGTTGATTTCTTCGACTAAACCCTCTAAGGCGGTGTTCCAGGATGGCTGTAGTCCAATGACTGAAACAAGTAAAGCATAACATATGAATTAAACATCCAGTGTGACAAAAGGAATACAAACAAAAGTTAATTCTTCTTTTATTTAGAAAAAGATCATATTTGATATTTGTTAATAAAATTTCCATCATGTTGAGGTGGAAAATTTCGATGTCATGTATTGGAATTATCAAATTGACAAACATGTCAACCTTTATCTCTGAAAAAGGGACAGACCTTATCATAGTCCATTAATTAACATAACCTGGATCTCCTCATCACTTATTTCTATTCTCACTTGTTGTTAATTGTGTGCCATCATTGAAACACACATACACACACACACACACACACACACTCACACCCACACCCACACATACACACACACATTTATATACATGTACATATATATATATATATATATATGTGTGTGTATGTATATAT
>NC_068984.1:87968889-87969857 GCF_001194135.2 Octopus bimaculoides | reverse complement strand
ACACACACACACACACACACACACACACACACACACACACACACGCACACACATATATAACCAGAAAGTGGGTTCAATTCACGACAAAAGTTACAATGTCTTTAACACAAATTTTAGTACGGACATATATACATACATACATATATTCACACACATACACACATTACACACACATACACACACACACGCACTCACTCACCCTCACACATGCACGCACGCACATATATACTCGTTTCTTTTATATATATGTGCATATGCAAGAAATTTTGTATGTATGTATATATAAACATTTCTCAGTATTATGCATTTATAAAAGTGTTATGCATGTACACAAATGAATTTTCATAAAACGTTTCATGTCATCTACACCGATCAATATAATGGTTCACAATAATGGGTTCACATAAACAAATTTTGAAACATACCCGTTTCCATAATTATACACATTAATTAAAGAATGACATTCACATTAATGTCCTCCTTCAATTAACATACATATCTGCCTCAAATATAACATTTCAAACATTTTATTTTTAATCGAATCCAATATAACTTAATATAATATAATTTTTTTCTTTTCACACACCGACATGACGCTTTCACACAGACGAGATGCGCGCGCACGCGCGCACACACACACAAGCACCCCCCCAACACACACACACGCACATAAACACGCGTCTATGTTTGAATGCGTTTAGCCCATTGATAATGATAGCCGGGCAGATTGAATCAGTGCTTTTTGAAATATACCTATATCTATCTATTTTTTATTATTGTTCTATTTCTCAATAATTATATCAAAATATTCAATGCAACATATATACATTTAGCCATTAACACACATATATACACACACATACACACACACGCACACAGTGACCTTTAAATACTTTGTATATGTTTGGTACCAATGACCGTTGCCATGTCTAAAGAGTTTTTAAATACTCCTTTATATATATATATAT
>NC_068984.1:87964035-87968625 GCF_001194135.2 Octopus bimaculoides | reverse complement strand
ATATATACATATATATTCAGGTACTTGAGAATTACTACACAGTTCTCTCTGAAATCTACAATTACAATTTCTTTCTGCAAGTAACCCCAAGACTTATATAATTTGTTCTTAATTACTCGTAATATAGAAATGTTTCATTAATGGCCAGAGGTGAGGAATACAGTTGTGTTAGAATGCGTTAATATGATTAATATAGAGTTTTGCAATCATTTAATGAATATAATTATTTTAATTCTGTTCGGGTTTATGACATGACGATATGGATATGACATTTCGTTTGATTCGATATGTTGCCCCAAACTTAATATTTATCAAAGTTGATTGAAGGATTTGCATGTTATAAATCTATAGTCTTTCAAAAAATGTTCTCTATTCGCTAGAATAGGTATTCTAGAATAATTAGTTATATTTTTATACTTGTGTTCAGTGTCATTCATGCATGAATGTATCTCAGACAAACAAATTGATTCCTGCATATACAAATGTGTACAAAAACATGGTATATACAAATAACTATTACGTAGAATAACGCTTAAGGATTTTACAGATACACATAATACACGCTGATATTTGTCGTTCTAAACAAGTTAGTATCTTGATTGTTTTTCAGGTTAACATTTGTGAATATGTCTTTTATTGAACATCACTCATTCAAATGATCTTTGTAAAAAAACAAAAAACAAAAAAAAACGTCTTTATCAACGACATCTTTACAGAATCTTTTGCGTCCTTACGGAGAAATACAAAAGAAATGTCAAGTAATTTGTTAAATCCAATTATTTTTCATGGAGCCATTTATATTTCAGTGTATATATATTGACATCTGGCATATATATATATATATATATATATATATATATATATATACACACACGTATATGTATATGTACACCTCAGTTGTGAGTATTATACAAGTTGGTGATAATATTTAGTGTAGTTATTTGAATGTTATTTCGATTTTATTTTGGTAGCATTGATTATATTTATCTGTACATATTTATATTGAAAAACGTAATGAGCATTTTATAGATGAATGCTCATTATTTTTCAATACAAAACGTAAATTTTACGGACATCACACAGTAACTGGGTTTGTTGTACACCAATACGTAGCTTTACATTTTTTATTATCAATGTCCAATAAAGTTACTTCATTGCTCTAATATGAGAGGCGAACTTGTTTGTTAAATGCTCTTAAATGAGAAAAAAATATTTTTTATGATGCACCTAAAATATTTGTGTATATTTAGTGGTTTGTTTTCCAGGTAAGAGCATTCTCACAAAAGTACCATAAGTAATCGAAATTGAACTATTGTGACATCTAACCAGATATATAAAATCAGGAATCTGTTAGCCGCTCTGAATTGTGAATTTGTTTCTTCGTTCCTGATATTAGAATATGTTGTAGTTGCGATACATATTGTGTGGTGATAAGCGTTAGTAGTAGTTATTTTTTCATACATTAAACACGTTCGTGATAAGAATGTAGACATGTCATTTGTTTCGTACATATATGTGTCTCAAGATTCAAGATTATTTGCGGTACAATTCAGAAATTAAGTTATTTTTGCTCACCGAGGGGAATTAGCTTAAACGTTTCACAAACTTTTAAAATCTGAAACCACAATTTATGACTTTCATAGATTTGTTATGAAGTAAAGAAACCAAATTTTAAAAAGAATCCACTTTTTTTTTTACATGTTAGCAGATTTACATTTGTTTCACTCTTTTATTTTTTTTTTCAGGAACAAAATCAATAAAATATTGATACTTTTGCAATATTTATAGTTCAATAAACTTTTACCCAAACGTTAATATTCTTTATTAAGTAATACTTTGAACTTTTAATTAGTGTTTTTTTAAACGAGGGTTTTAGAGTTTCAAAAACGTGCTGCTTATAATGCTCAGTATTTCTTTTTACTGTCAAGAGTGTTTGAGATTTTCGTATCAACAACTTGTTTTAGAATTAAAATAGATCAGTAAGTTTGAGAGCTCCATACTGACTGTAAAAGCTTTATGTAGATTTCTTAGCCCTATTCTGAAGATCTCATTGAATTTCAAAGCTTAAAAATATTCATCTTCCCATTTACTATTTTTACTGGTGTCTGTGAAGGCCAATGTTGGTCTCGGGTTTGTTTGTCGTTTTGCGTAGTAAGGCCCTGTCGTTACTTGGAACTGATTCCTTAATTCCATATTATCCAGTGGGGTTGCGTATATTTCTTCTGTGGCTCCGTTTGTTGAACCTCGTACAGGTTTTCTTACAACAGCGTATTCATCGTTGTTCACTAAGTAATGTTCGACACTATCCGAAAATCTATCAGAAAAGACTCTGTGTTTCTCTGACGATTGACGTTTCGGTATATGTAATTGAATTGAACCACTAACTTGTGCATCATCATCTTCCTCCAAATCAAGACTGGCTGGTCCTACAGAAGCCCAGCTTTTTCTGGGCGTTTCCATAGCAACTGCCGAATACAATCCACTAACAGAACGTGTTGGTGTAGTTGAAGGAGAAAAAGTTGTAATACCTCCGTTACGTAGAGTTCCTTTACAACTACTAGTATCCTTCGCAGAACCATCCGCTGATTTACATTTAAAATCATCAGTGCCTTTATGTCTGGAATTACTGTTAATAGTGTCTGTTTTGTGAATGATTGTATTTAATTCGTCATCTCCTCGAGGGAAAGAACCCATTGGCGTATCTTCTTTTCTAAGCAGCGCTCTTTCACTTGATTCGATGTGGTATTGACCCGCTTGATAATATTTGATGTAACTGAAAGCAAGTAAAATAAATCTAATTGGAAAAAAATAAATACAGAAACACAAGCAAACAAAATTATACCTGAAAAAAAAAAACAGATCTAATTTTATGTTGATAGTTATCGTTGATAGCTATAGTTTTATGTTGATAGAACACGAAATATTTTCCATGCTCAATTACGGTTGATTGAATAGATGCTGTAAATAATACAAGTATTTACTTCTTAAATTCCGGTAAGCTTCAGAAACTCTATATACAGAGACGAGTGAGACTGTGAAATGTTCATTATTAGCGACTCAGTTTGAATACAGACTGGAATCGAAACTGTGTAACGGATATGACGCACTGTGAACTCCCTTCAATGCTCATCTACAATGTTCTTACATTGAGATTAAACACATTGCCAAAGGACATTCATAAGGCTTTGGTTCATGCAAAATGTTTTAAAACCAACACTTTGAAGAAAATAAGATTAGTTCAATTTCTGATTTTAATTTAATCTGGTCTGAATAACTACTGGTTATAACTCCAGTCATGTTTCGGTATCATTAAATCTCCTCAGAGAAACATTATCTTCTCCACACTTGAGAATTTATCTACAATAATCTACACGAGTAGTTGTTACACATTACTGTTTTGACCGAGTGAAACTACTGAGAAATGCTATCCGTATAAAAAATAACGGCCACTATATTCAGTTTAATGGAGTGGGAGAAATTATATTGTTAACATCAGTGTAAACACACTCATCTATCTTATCCAACTACTACACGAACTCAAATACCGGCGTTGCTGTTTTTATGTTTCTTTGTTTGGTCGCTTGGTTGAGAATCTTGTATGGAATCTCAGAAATTGTGAAGTAAAGAAGTTCATTCATTGAAACAGGGAAGTTCGTTTACAAAATCAGAATAATTTTCTACTGTCACCCTCCATACATACACCTTCACAATCCTTCATGCATTTTAATAAATTATTTGGATAACGTTTACTTAGTCAAGTGCTATTCACATGTCACACTCTTGACCTGTAAGCGTCAAGTGAAACAGTTAAGACAAGTATAATATTTATATTTTCAATATATTTTCAATAAAATCTCGGGTGCTATTTTGACAAGATGGCTTTGCACAAAATTAAAGTTTAAGGATCAAAATGAATATCTCTATCTTTGAGAAAGGATGTCGCATAGTAGTACAACTATCAGCTAACACCAAGGTAGATTACAGCCCCCCACAAACACACATGTATATATGTATGTTATTCAGTTTTATTTCAAAATTTCTTGTCAATAGAGAAAGAGCCGGTTTCTAACCTAAAACCAAGGCTCCTTCATTGGAATTTCAACATCAACAGAGTATTTTTGTATGTATGTATGTTTGTATGCATGTATGTAAGTATGTATGTATGTATGTATGTATGCATGTATGTATGTATGTAGATGGCTAGCTAGATAGAAGATAGATAGATAGATAGATAGATAGATAGATAGATAGATAGATAGATAGATAGATAGATATACTATACTATATTATACTAAAATGACACTCCGTCGGTTGTGACCTCGAATGTTTCAGTTTATCCGATCAACAGAACAGCCTGCTTGTGAAATTAACGTGCAAGTGGCTGACCACTCCACAGTCACGCGAACCCTTAGTTTTCAGTGAAGGCGCGTGGCTTAGTGGTTAGGGTATTCAGTTCACGAGCGTAAGGTCGTGAGTTCGATACGCGGCAGTGCGTTGCGTCCTTGAGCAAGGCATTTCATTTCACGCTGTTCTAGTCCACTCAGCTGGTAAAAATGAGTAGGACCAGTATTTCAGAGGACCAGCCTTGTC
>NC_068984.1:87960579-87963622 GCF_001194135.2 Octopus bimaculoides | reverse complement strand
ATATATATATGTCAGGAGACTTGAAGTCCTGTTTGTCATATATCGAGCTTGAGAGCTTTGAAATGAACAAAATCTCATGAAGCTCAAGACAACCATTATTTAATTTTTAGTTGATCCTTTTTTGATGGAAAATACAATAATTTGAATATATTTTATATTTGTTTTTTTTTTTTTACAATGTTAAAGGTAGTTAAATACTGATATTTGTATTTGACTCATTAACACTAGTAATAAAGTTAACAATGTTTTAAATTATAATTTAAATTGCTATTTGCTTTGCTCTATGTTATTCACAATTATTATAACTCTAAATATAGTTTTTATTATATAAGTTTTTGCTTCTTTTAGTAATTTCCACAAAAATTCAGCTTATTGAAAAGAGGTCTCAAACTGGATGGGATAGTATAAGAAAATACGGATAATAAACAACTGTTGGAAATTAGCTTCTGTTTCGCTAAAATAATCTGTTGTATTTCATGCAAGATAAGGGAAGGGCTGTTCGTAAAATGCTAGTCATTGAAAGGTGGTGCTGAACTACAAAGCATTTACACGAAAAATTAAATGCTTTAGAAACATTCACACATAGTAATTTTTACTGATATATCAAGATATAATAGCAGTACAGAATACTGACAATATCTCTAAAGCAAAATATCCACTCTTAAATTTTATGTAAAATATTTCTTAGGGTCCTGAATCGAATACCCTAAACTTCAAGCCATGCACCTTCTTGTGAGTTCAATCTCCGGCGGCGTGTTGTACCCTTGAGCAGGACACTTTATTTCTTGTTGCTTCAATTGGCTCAGCTGATAAAAATGAACTGTACCCATAGCTTAAAGGGCCGCCAGCCTTGTCACATTCTGTGCCTCTTTGAATCACCTGAGAACTACTCGCGTCTGTGCAGTGCTCGGGTACTTGCACGTTAACTTCATGAACCAGCTGGAACAATCGTCGTCGTAAACGACGGAGAGCCAGGTCATTTATTAGGGATATATAAAATAATAGCAAGAAGAGAGGACATCGAATGTAACTTAATAATATTTGAATCAACTTATTCTAAAAATGAAACACCATAATTTTCACAGAAAGTAAAATGAAATGAAAATTCCCTGTTTTGTGGTTAAGCTCAATCCAAACCTTAACGTATTTCAAAACGTGATGTCTTACCTTCCAATGATAAATGATATTGCAATAAGAATGGCGAGAACTGCTACAGTAAGAAACACATAGGATACAACGGCTTCTGAAATGGAAAAGAATAAAACCGTAGAAGAAAACAGATGATGTGCAATATAGTGTGTTGGTTTTCTAATGTATCATCTGAGGTGATTTATTGTGGTGTAGTATATGCATATGTATGGTGCATGTGGCAATCCTCTGTACTGAGATCAAGAATATTGATAGGCTTCATGCATCATGTGGTGTTGAGAGGTAGCGTAGGATGACAGGGTATATCGAACACTGAAGGCGTGTGTCATTGTGGTGGTGTGTTGTAAATTGTGCCCTGGGCTAGATAATTGTGCAGAATGATGCGGTATTGAGTAAACACTTTAAGTTAGTACAATGCATGTACATATCTATCAGGTTGAGTAAAAAGTAAGCAACGTTTTGAACCATGAAGAATTTTTCTTTTGCAATTTTCTGGTAATACAGACAAATACTTGCCCAAATGCATCAATAAATTAACATTGGTATTTTTTTTATCGTTGTTACAATCATTTGAAATGGAACTGTCAAAGCGAAATATTCGAGCAATTTTGCTATTCAACTTCAAAAAAGGACGTATAGCAGCTGAAACGGATAGCGATATCAACGAAACGTTTGATGAGGAAATAACCAGTGAGTGGTGAGCTCGAAAATGGTTTAAACGATTTCGCAGTGGAGACCTGATCCTTGAAGATCGTGAGCATAGCGGACGAAATTAAAGACCGTCATTGAGAAAGATCCACGTAAAACCACTCAAGAACTAGCAAAAGAACTTCAAGTTAGCCAGAAAACTGCCTGCAACCATTTGCATGCCATAAGAAAATTAAAAAAAAGCTCGACAAATGGATATCACATGATTTGAATGAAAATCAGAAAATGCGCAGATTGAAATTTGCTCGTCGCTTCTTCTCCGTAACCAGAACGATCCATTTCCCGACCATATTGTAATTTGCAATGAAAAGTGGATTCTGTACAATAATAAAAAAACGTTCTTCACAGTGGTTGGACTAAAATGAAGCACCGAAAACTTTCTCTAAACCCGAGCTCTTAAAAAAAAAAAAAAAGCAGTTTTCGTGGTTGTTTGGTGGTGTACTGCTGGACTTATCCACTCTAACTTCTTAAAACCCGGGAAAACCATTACTGCAGAAACATATTGCCATGAAATTGCCAAAATGAATGAAAATGTGCTACTCCTTCGTCCCAGATTGGGAGGATCAATCTTTCTTCATGACAATACTCGACCATATATTTCACTAATGACGCTTTAGAAGTTAAGGGAACTTGGCTACGAAGTTCTTCTCCACCCAGCTAATTCCCCAGATCTTTTTCCTACCGACTACCACTTTTTGAAGCACCTTGATGGTTTCCAGCAAGAGAAGGAGTTCAAAAACCAAACCGATGTTGAAAGTGCATTCAAAGAGTTCATCAGCTCCAGAACTCCAGATTTTTATGTTACCAGAATAAACAAACTTGTAACTGGTTGGCAAAAATGTGTTGATTGTAATGGTACTTACTTTGATGAATAAAATTTCCGCATTGTTGAAATATTTTGTGATGAATTTCATGTTTCAAAACGTTGCTTACGTTTTACTCAACCTGATACATAGAGCTAACTTACATAATACTTAACTATATATCTGTCAAGTGTATATATGTGTTAAGTAGGACAAATAGATGGTTATTTCAATTTGCTTCTGCTTCAGTTACGTTTTCTTGACACAGATGCGCATGCGCGCGTGCATCATCTATCTATCTATCTATCTATCTATCTATCTATCTATCTATCTATCTATCTACCCACGTACGCTCTCTTTATATATATATATATATATATATA
>NC_068984.1:87957961-87959699 GCF_001194135.2 Octopus bimaculoides | reverse complement strand
ATTTTAATCCATTATCCCGAAATGCTTTGTATTTTTGTTAGAAGAAAATTGGAATAAAAATTTTTCTTTCGTACAAATAATGATATTTCTTCATTAGGATTACATTTTTTTTTTCAATCAACAGCATTGATTTCTGGAGGAAGAATGGTTTCCAGTAAATTATACCATCTGTATTTCCCTTTGTAAGTTTTATTTTTGTAATAAAAACAGTGCTGAAAATTTACTTTTTTTTACTTGTTGTCCTACCAGTAAGTAAATAAATTACACGGCTTACTGTAATTCTTTGTGTTTAAAGTATAAATAAAAAATAGAACGGTTATTTTAGTGTAGTTGTAGTGTTTGGTTTGGTGGATAGACTAGAAAAAGACTGAGTTTTTAATCTATTATTTTATATTCAGCATGTCTTAATGTCGTGTCAACTACTTAATGCCAGTGTCAAGGGGAATCACTGGTGAGCGGTGCTTTGGCCGTCACTTGAGCTCAATGCGACCCTAAGTATATCAAAAGATCTTAACAAGGTTTATTAACAAGGATATATGTCTAAAATTAAAGCTGATAAACTGCAGCTCGTATTAACAGGATGATGGAAGTTGAGATTCTTAGTTTAAACAACTTCTTTTATGATATTTTGTTCAGAAAAGTTTAATTCGAAGGCATTGGAAGGCTTTATGCCAATCACTAGAAACCTCTTAAATCCTATTGCCGCGTAATATTAATATCTTAAGTTATTGTCATATGATGACAACACCAATCATATAACATCAGAGAGCAAAGTGTTTTGAAATAGCATTGGATCCATTTCTATTCAAAAATAAAATTCATTATAGTCTAATGGTAAATCTTCGTTTTTTTAAATAGTCTTTTAGCATAATAAATGCACATATTTGAGGCATGTGAATTACTTGGAAACAACGGATTGGAAAATTGACAGACGTTTTCTACTTACTTAATTTTTTGTTAGTTCCTCTCGGATCTACGGCAGTATTTGAATTTTTATGACCGTTATCTGGAAGAAAGAAAACATACACTTCAGAATCAGGTGTATAATAAGATTTTCATTTATTACTGATAATTAAAATATCTCATTTTAGCTGTTATTGTATAATTATTTATCATAACCCATTTGCTTAATGGCGAGAGCCGTGGTATTGGTAATGAGCTCCCAGCAAATCGAGTCTTGTTCAGACCTTTATCATAACTGTTTCACTTTATTTCCATGATGAGACACATGAACATTCAATATTTGGAGATATTACCATACCATAACTTTATAAGATGATTATTTGTTAATAAATATGTCCTGAAACCGGGGCTAAGAGTTTATTTCCACCCGTCTACCTTTCATAAAACATCGAAAAAGCTCCCGAATCTTAAGTTGTCCCCCCGAAATTTTGAAAACTAATCGGAAGTGCAATTAAAACATACATGTATGTCATATTTTTACGATACCAATGTTGTTTTCTTTACGCATGAATAGTTGCACTATTAGAAACCCCTACTTAAGACTTACCTTATACTTCAGTATACATACATATATATATATATATATATATATATATATACATACACACACACACACACACACACACACACACACACATATATATATATATACATCTGTTATTTTGTTTTTGATCTTCTATATAAATGAAGATATATCCTTTGTTTTGCTGCTTTTCGTTACACGAAATGAGAAGATACATTGCGGAACTGTTATTTTAATGAGTTATATATATTT
>NC_068984.1:87956066-87957829 GCF_001194135.2 Octopus bimaculoides | reverse complement strand
ATATATAGGTTCTTATATCTCTGTTGGTCACCACAAATCACGTTGTATTAATGATATCAAATCGATATCAGTTATGTTCTGTATTTTTAGTCTCACTTTTTCGGGTAGGATGTTGGCAGGGTGTCATCGCCACTTTGATGGCGTGTTTTGAAATAGTATACTAATTGTGGCCATTCGTATAGCTTGAGATTGCCGGGCCATATTTGCGGCCAACTTGAGAAGGTGTGGATTTAGAGTCTGCCAGGAGTCGGTAAATACTTTTGTATTTCGACATTTTGCAGGAATCGAAAAATATTTTTCAGTCAGATAGACAGACAGAGGGAGAGAGAGGGAGAGAGGGGAAAGAGAGGGAGAAAAGAGAGTGAGAAAGAGAGTTTGATGAGGGAAGAAAAATGTAAAACAATTCCTTACCTTGGCGCAATGTGTGGCCTACAGACGTTTGTATAGCATTTTGTCCGTCCACCACTGAAAAGGGTGTTAAATGATGATAGTAAATATTTGAAAGGAGGCTTAACACTGCTTAATGGGATTTTGCTCGATTCCTCATTTTACTGATCGAGCAGATATATAGACATATGACCAAAAGCCATTAGCATCTCGTGTTCTATATATTTATGAGTTCAATGCCTGTGCCATTAAAAAAAAAAACAAAAACAGCTGAATGTGATGAGAATGAGAGCTTTATCTGCTGTTTCAAACAATCCGAAACAGCAACATTAAATTTCCATGGCTTTCTTGATATTAGTCATACATCCTAGTAGATTCTCATTTGATCTCGATAATGAGTATTGTTGCCTGAATTACAGAATTACTACGATAAAATTAACGTGTAAGGAATTAAGTATTCTACAGACATGTGTACCCTTAACGAAATGGGCGGAACACTAACTGACATGCTGATGCTTGAATTACTGGTTTAATCCAGGAAGAAAGAAAGAGTGAAAGCACTGGAACGTACTTTACCCTTCCTGAAAGGATGAAAGTCAAAGATAACATGAACAGAAGATGAACTCAGGGCGCAAAGAGCCGGAAGAAATACTGTAAAGCATTTTATCCGGTGTCTACTACTTCGCCGCCTTCATGTTGGCTATATTAATGGAAAAATTGTACCAAATGAACATCAATCAAAATAATTTATTTATTGCATTCCCTGCAATGAAAAATGCTTATGGCATTTATTTCAGATTTAGACAGAAAATATTGATTGAATATACTAATTTTTTGTTAAAATTAATGCCACAAAGACTGCTGCTTTTATTTTTTACAATGTTAATTTTTCAGTCAGTTAGAATGCCAGATTACAATTTGCAAAGTTGGTTAAAACATCAAAGACGTACTAGAGGGTACTGACATAGACGTCCAATTGTTAGGGGAGGAAAAAACAGACAACATTTGGTATAGTTGAGGCAGACGATATTAGGCGTCTGCATGCACTATAAAAGGAACTGGAGGGTATAGGCCGTTGCGATTAAAATAACAAAAACAAACGTGGAAGAATTTCTTTATATATACGCATTTCACATGTTACGCATTTCACATATACGCATTTCACATATTCAACACACACACACACACACACACACACACACACACACATACACACACACACACACACACGTACGCACACATATACAGGCATTCATACATATCTGTGTATGTATGTATGTATTATATATGTATGTATAAATCAATGAATATTTGCAAGACATGTTTTCCATATTCCTCCAAATAACGTTAGAAGAACTGTATGATTATATATTTTT
>NC_068984.1:87952193-87955803 GCF_001194135.2 Octopus bimaculoides | reverse complement strand
TATTCTTTCTCACTCCGTTTTTTTTTATTATCTAATACTGTCACACACACACGCACACACACACACGCACACATAAACACACACATACACATTTTTGTCTTTTTTCCTATCTCTCCCCCCTCTCTGTCTGTCTGTCTCTCTCTCTCTCTCTCTCTCTCTCTCCCTCTCTCTCTCTCTCTCCCCTCTCTCTCTCTTGCTCAGATAACTGCTATTACAATTCGAATTACCTTCAAATCGCGAAAGAGTAGTTATAGCCTGCTCCTGACCAGGTGTTATACCACAAGTTGCTTCCCCTTGCTTTAAATTCTTTACTGGCTGTCTTAATATGTGTTGCTGTATTTGCATTAGACCTGAAATGAAAAGCATTTTTATTTAGTCTTGCAAATGCATATTAAACAGATTTTGAACGTAAAATGCTTGAATAGAAATTCTAAAATTGCAAATAATTTTCATTGAATGTTCCTCAAATCTTATAATAATGACGTCTGCATAAATTAAACTGTGGGAGTCTTAATTAAAATAAGATATTCTAGTAAACTGAAAAGCTAATATACGTTCTGAAAATAATAGTGACACTGTTGTATTGAGTTACTCTATCACATATTTCTGTTTTCTCTAAGATAACTTATTTTTTCAGTCATATGAACCGTGTTATCATATATTTTGTAATCTTACAGAACAGATTATAATGTAGGAAATACATACATAAGTAAATAAGTAAATAAATAGATAAGTAAATTTTTCCTGGTTGTGAGAAATCTGAATTATGCAACAGTTGTTGAGGTATATTGTGACATATCGTATCTTTAAATGACATCTGGCAATACAGGTGAACTTATAGGCTAAGGATTATCCACTATATAAAAGACTAACGTGGTGATGTTGGTCCAGTGTTCCCATGATCGAGTTGGTCTATGGCCTAAGGTATTCTAACCGTGGCTGTTCTGTCTTTTTGCCATAGGGTTTCTAAGATTAAATTACTTAATGCGTCCTTTGGTACTCTTCATATTGAAAATTCAGCATGAATAGATAAAACATAAAGAACATTAATATAACAATGTGTACTAAAGTGTAACATTTAAAAAATAGACAGAAAACTATTGTTTATTTTGTTTTATCCACCTTACTTGTGTACAGAAAGTTATGAATAAGGCATAAATATGGCGCAGGCGTGGCTGTGTGGTAAGAAGCTTGCTTCCCAACTACATGGTTCCGGGTTCGGTCTCATTACGTGTACCCTGGGCAGGTGTCTTCTACTATAGCCTCGAGCCGACCAAAGTTTTGTGAGTGGATTTGATAGACGGAAACTGAAAGAAGCCCGTTGTTTACACACACGCGCCCGCGTGTGTGTATGTGGAGTTATGTGTGTGTCTTTGCGCCTGTGTTTGTCTTCCCACCATCACCTGACAACCGATGTTGGTGTGTTTACGTCCCCAATGGGCTATTGGTGCAAATATTTAAATGTTCATATTTATATATCTATAGGAGAATCTCAGAAAAATTGGAAATTTCAAGCTGCTAAAAGTGATGCATGTTCTCTCATATTTTCTGTGTTATCTATTGGTAATAGGAGGTTCTATTTATAAGTACTATCTTTAGAATAAGTACTAGGCTTACAAAAAAAAGTCCTGTGGTCGATTTGTTCAACTAAAACCCTTTAAGATAATGCTCCAGCATGGCCAACATGACCGAAACAAATAAAAGAATGGATTATCAAATTATTTTATTTTATTTAGCAGTATACCTGATATCCCTTACGATTTACCAATGTATGCCGCGACGTCACAACGTTTAAGAACCCCTATATTAGGATATATCTGGAGGTGATTTAACTGTTATTTCTAACTGTACGATCACGGAGGGGTTCCGATAAACCCCACGTGATATAGGTTGGGAAATTTCCATACTTGATTTGAGAGAATTAATTGTATCTATAACAAAAACTGCTAAAATAACTATCTTTAGATAAACTGTGAGAGTGAACAACCTAACTGCAAAATCGAATGAATTATAAGGAGTTTATAAATTTTAGCAGATGAAACCTAACTAGGGAGACGTAATTGTCTCGTTCATTTTTAATATTGATGTCAGATTTTGGCACAGGGTTTGCGATTTCGTGGGAGAGTGCAAGTTGATTAAGTTCGTCCTTAGTATTCAGTTGGTACTTACTTTATCAACCCTGAAAGGATGAAAGGTAAAGTCAATCTCAGTGGAATTTGAACTTAGAACGTGAAGACAAACGAAATGCCGCAAAGTATTTTGCCCAGCGTACTAACAAACCTGCCAGCTCGTTGCTTCCGTTCATTCTTAATATTTAGAAAAAGAGTTTACATCTTGAAAGGTTTACTCATTTAAGGATACCCACGTTATATTTCATACAATCCAAACAAATTCCTTAAACTACCTTATTTTAGAGAGAAAAAAAAGTAAAAGAAATCCTGAAATCAAAGCTTCTTCGGATAATTCTGTCTCAAAAGAAATCTAAAAGAAAAATGCTCCATAGATCATAAGAAAATGAGCAGAAAGAAAACATTTTATGAATGTTTTTTTTTGCAGGTCAATTCAGTGAACATGTTCTTATAAGAACAATATATTGTTGTCAGCAAGATAGAATAACAAACTGTTAATGAAAAATTGTTGTACGGAATGTGTTGACATGTTTGAAAATAACGACGAATTGATGGATAAACTCTAAACTATTGTATCAAAGGCAAGCATAACAAATGAAATATTCTTGAAAATGGAGAGAGAATAGTCGTGACTTCGTTTATAAAAGGGGAATCTTCACACAATGGGCTATTGGTGCAAATATTTAAATGTTCATGTTTATATATCTATAGGAGAATCTCAGAAAAATTGGAAATTTCAAGCTGCTAAAAGTGATGCATGTTCCCTCATATTTTGTGTGTTATCTATTGGTAATAGGAGGTTCTATTTATACTTAAAAATAATCAATATAAATCATCATCATATCCCATAACTGATCATTGATGTATTGCATTTGTTACTGGAATAATGCATCATACAATATTCCAGGTACCAGCTTTTTTTCTCTTTCCCTCTAACTATATATAAAAGGATAAAAGTGTGCTATCCCTTGCTGAAGGGAAATATCTTTCACAAGAATGAGGTATCTCGCTTCTCCATTCTAATTTATATTTTAATCTAATCTTTTCCATTGTGTGGATGTTTGCGCTTTTACTTTTCACCGGGTAGTCAGAGTCAGAATTCTAATCTGAGCAAGAAATGACTATTGTCATATTTTTCGTTGGTTAATATCAATGGCATTGTTCAGCGGTTTCCATATCAATATCTGTTTTATAATTGAAATATTTTATCTTTTGGACATTAGGTTCGTCCAATCTAAAGAAACAAAACAAATAGAACATCTATTGGGTCGCTCGACCTACTAGAAGCAGTAGCCAGTCTTCTTTCAAATCAAAGATTGTCTTTAAAAACGGGGTGGATACATTGGGTAATGTTGTCAATATATTCTTTATAAAATAAAATGGGATGGCTCTGTCAGATTCGTATGCTTTGAGGCTATATCAAAGCTGGTTTGGAGCTAAACCTTCTCATCAGGTGCCCCTTCCTCCTCCTCCTCCTCCTC
>NC_068984.1:87950288-87952047 GCF_001194135.2 Octopus bimaculoides | reverse complement strand
CATCATCATCATCATCATCATCATCATCATCATCATCAGCAGCAGCAGCAGCAGCAGCAACAACTATAAATGCTACAACAAGATTTGACTTTGTGACATTCACATTTTTATATTGTTTCCCATGAGAACTTACTCTCAAACCCCAACTTCTGGCCACTGCAGCGTTGTTTCTTTTCTCTTTTCTCTTCTACTCCAGCTAAAACAGTCTTTGCCTCCTGAGGACTAGTTGTATGCTATCTAAACCCAGCCTTACTCGGCGCACCACTTTCTCTTTGTCCCGTTACTCTTTCTTTGTCTCTCTCTCTCCCAGATGTACCACTGCCCTCGGGCCTTCTTTCCAAGAGTTCAATCCACTGGAATTATTTTTCCGACCTCATTTTCACCATTGACATCCGCTCATAGCAGTTCGAGCTGAATATCACTCGCAAGAATTTATACTGACTAGAAGACCTTGTGAAAGCCACAGGCACAATCCTTTTTCTCCTAGCTGAAACCATTAAAAAAAAGAAAGTATTCCGTCTTGTCACAGCGTTCAAGTGCTGCGTTCTTTCAGATACCTTTTCAAAATGCATCATTCCCTAATGTAGTGAAAATTTCGTTACTCGATAATATGAACAATTTTGCTGTGATGTATTCACTTTTAATCTAATGTATAATAGATTTACATCCTTCCAGTTGTAAAGGTCTTCCTTTCGAAGTATGTTCTAAGGCATGACGAAGTAGATTTGCTGTTATTTTCCTTTTTTTTTTTTTTTGTGATAGTTTTCACCCAATGATTTTAGCTTACATGCAATTTTATTAGCTTCCATGAGAATTTATTCACTGGTTAACTTTTGTCAAGGCGGCGAAGAAGTACAGTGTACTTATTACACATAATTACATTTAGACATAATTACATCACCTAAATGTTAATTGAAAATCTTCCATGTTACAGGTTTATGCCTTTTTACTTCCATTCAAATAACAGGGTTATAATTAATTACCAGTGGTTATTGGAAAAATCAATCGCATTTAGCAATAAGTTGGTCGAATTTTAACAAGGCCTCTTTAAAATGTTTTATCAGTCTGAGGTAGTTCAGATGAACTTGCAAAATTATCTGCAAATTACTGATTTAAATCTCGTGAATATTCAATTTACGGAGGTCTAATTTTGTTTGAAACATTCACCAAAGCTTTCAAGTGATTTATGATACATTTAGAAACTTTTCTGTTATTATTGGAGAGAAAAGAAGTTGTTTATAAAAGTATACAAACACGATTCTTCTCGTAGTTGTCTATTGTTTAGCGTAGTTTTCGCAATATTATTTGAAACGTTGTTACTGTTAACCTTTGTATATCAAAATAATATGCTTGATTAAAATCCTAATTCTAATAGTTGTATACTTGTGATATTGGGAATAATTATACTCTTTACCCTTTTACTCTTTTACTTGTTTCAGTCATTTGACTGCGGCCATGCTGGAGCACCGCCTTTAGTCGAGCAAATCGTCCCCAGGACTTATTCTTTGGAAGCCTAGTACTTATTCTATCGGGCTCTTTTGCCGAAGCGCTAAGTTACGGGGACGTAAACACACCAGCATCGGTTGTCAAGCGATGTTGGGGGGACAAACACAGACACACAAACACATACATATATATATATATACATATATACGACGGGCTTCTTTCAGTTTCTGTCTACCAAATCCACTCACAAGGCTTTGGTCGGCCCGAGGCTATAGTAGAAGACACTTGCCCAAGGTGCCACGCAGTGGGACTG
>NC_068984.1:87948306-87950054 GCF_001194135.2 Octopus bimaculoides | reverse complement strand
TTTATATACTACCTTGGTTTATTTACACTTTTAGTTTACAAACAAAAGTTAGACTTCTTCCACACGCACCATGAAGCGTGTAAACTAGCTTTCCAAGAACAATTCTTTATTTCTCTTTTCTTCGAGAGTCGTTAACAATCGTCACTAGATATTTTTTCTTGTAATTGATTTGAATAAGCTTCCTTCAGTCATTTTATTAATGTTTTCTTGATTAAGCAAATTTTTCGAGCAAAAAAAATCATTCATTACTTATTTGTTTTTATATATAGATATGAATGTCAACAAATCAGTAGGTCTGAAAAGACTCTGTTGATGAGGCTTAATAGACAGAAACATGTTCGTAGTTGCCCCATGCGTGCAAACAAAAATCAGTCGTTTCTTTCTAAAACTGTAAATTATGTGTGAGAGATTAATTATTGATATTTTGAATTTATCTTCCTTTTGAAACTGTTAATAATAGCCGCTAAGGCTTTGTTTTTACTTTTTTTCTCTCTCCAGGCAATAGGAAAATGCTTTGCGGTAATTAATAACATAGTACCAAAAATGTTATTTGTTTCATTGAAAACGAAAACCAGTGGAACCTCGATAGTGTTAAAAATAAAAATCCAGTTATCGTATTTAAATAGTAGATTACTCAGTCTGTTGTCATGTGAAAGACGTAATAATGTTTCAAATAATAAAGTTTTAAATAGGCAATTCTGCTGTATAGGAAAACAGGATTCGAACATAGAGCTAACATTTTTGCTATGACTTCAAAATATATAGTGAACAAGTCTAAATTAAAAACGAAGAACTACATTAAATTAAGGAACATTTAGCAAAAGTTTTCTCGAAATTAGACCACCCTAAATTTCCGCATATTTTATAACAAAATAAATTAAAGAAAATCAATATCCAAATTATAATAAAAGTTATTTTGACTGACAGATCTTCGATTTTAACACTAAACTTTATACGTATCACTTGACAATATTCGACATCATTCATGAGAAACTCATTGCAAATGCAGAAAGAACTGAAGCTAAATTTCGAAGATGCTGAAACACTTCATTATACATTATCAATCAAAATTGAAAAGGTTTGAAAAAGAAGCATTTTGCGGCATCCATAATATAAAACTGAAACGAAAAATGTTAAAGTAAAATAATTTAATTTTATGATTCTTTAATCATAAATTAATTGTTCTTCGAAAATTAGTAAACCTACCATAAACCTCCTCATTTGAAAATGGTGTACAAAAATGACTTCACATTTTCTGATCATTAAAAATTAGATGTCTGTCTTTAAATTGTCACTATTTCTATTTGCTTTTAACACCGATGCGCACGCGTGCGTGTCCCAGTGAAGTACTATGATCGATGGTCACGACTGAACCCCACCGTTAAAATTGTTAGCTTTGTGTCTAAATTAGATTATATTTGCTCAGTTTTTGGTAGGTCTTGACAGATACGTTTATATCGATTGGGACAGTCATATCAATGAGGAGGCATGATTTTTGTCTGAAGTCTTTCAGTATGATGTCTGGCCTATTTGCGTCTATCTTTCTGTCAGTTTGAATGGTGAAGTTCCAGAGGAGTGCAATGTGATCATTTTCAAGTACTGGGGGTGGTTTGTGTTCCCACCAGTTTTTATCATGGGGCAAGTCCAGGTTTTTGCATATTACCCAGTGAATATATTGTGCAGCTCTATCATGCCTGTTGAGATACTCTGTAGGCGCAAGCAGACTGCACATGGAGACAACATGATCG
>NC_068984.1:87932076-87947516 GCF_001194135.2 Octopus bimaculoides | reverse complement strand
CACCCTGCGATAACATTCTCTTCTGATCCTTTCCCTCATCACTGAGTGCTTGATATTGTCCCCTTCAATTACCCCTAGGTATTTGTAGCTCTCCGCTGGTTCTAACTCTTTTATGACATTTTGCTGGTCAAGGTTCACATTAGATGTATTTGTCATTTTTCCTTGGATAAAGGTAGCTTTTGCACATTTATCAAGGCCAAATTGCATCCTGATGTCATCACTGAATTGTTTAACAATCGTAGTAGGCCTTTGAGTTGTTGGTCATTTTTTGCAAAGAGCTTCAAATCATCCATGTAAATGAGATGATTTATATTTTTATCAAATATTTTATAACCATACTGTGCATCATTTAACCATACTGTGCATCATTATAACCATACTGTATTATTATTATTATTATTATTATTATTATTATTATTATTATTATTATTATTATTATTATTATTATTGAGTGAAAGAGCAGCGAATGCCATCAAAGTGAGACTGCGGTACAAATATACGAAGATCAATATAACCATCATGACTACCCGTCTGATACGGTTACATCAGGCACATCTATCACAACCATATGTGCACGACATGATTTTACTTTTAAGACAAACAGTTCATAACCTTGCAGGTGGGGGCCTAGTTAGGATTTTCCTAAGGTCGAGTAGCCCATCCCCCTCAAAAGGTCCCTGAATAAGGTTTTTTTAAGGATATTGAACGAAACACTCATGTTTCCAGGGGTGAATTATTCAAGCTCCAAAGAATTCCTCTCAACACATGGCTCTGATGCTCCCCCACTACTTCTGCTCATGATCAGAGATGCACATCTCGTCAGCCACTGAGGGACATGCTCCAGTGGTAAGGTCAAACAACTGACAAGCAAATCTGTAGTATTCAGCAGAATATTTGTTGTAGCCCATCTTTTATACCAAAAGAAATCAATGTACATAATAATATTTCCAATCAGTTAAGATCAGAAGCCATGAGAGCCACTGCTTGTTATTACATCTGAGTATTTTATCATCATCATCATCATTATTATTACTACTACTACTACTACTACTACTACTACTACTACTACTACTACTACTACTACTACTACTACTACTACCCCCACCACCGCCATCATCATCATCATCATCATCATTATTATTATTATTATTATTATTATTATTATTATTAGTAGTAGTAGTAGTAGTAGCATTTCATGAAAGACTCTCAGTTTATTTTGCTGGGTATGATGGAAAGTGTCAGTTACCCACAGTCAGGTGACTAAGATGACATTTGTTTAGTGACGTGCTTAAAGAACCCTGCGGAGAATTCTTGCAGTTCCAAGTAATGTTGGTTTTTGTAGGTGTTCTATCTTTACATTTGTACCAATTTTTTTGAATACCGTTTGTAGTTGAGTGCAGATGGTTTTAAGCGCGCCGGTCAGTATGCGTATCCCGTCTATTCTTCATTGCTTGCAACCTGCGTATTTCCCACTTCAATTCATCGTAGTTGTTCACTTTTTCTTCTTTCTCTTCGATCCTGATATCACCAGGACATGCTATCACGATTATCAGGCATGTGTTTTTTTTTTCTTTTTCTGTTCACCACAACACTGTCAGGTTTCCGATGTAAACATCGGAAACCTAACATTGATGGTCGCACTGAATCATTTATGGTCAAACTGAATCATTGCATCCCACAGGATTTTCCGATCCTCATTCTCAGTAACTCCTTCTGGGATTGGTCATACCACATCTTTGATCTTTCTAGGCAGAATTCTCACACAACCCCCAATGTGTCATTCTTGTCACATTTTCATGTCTTTTGTATTTACGTTGTGTTAATTTCAGACAACCACTAACAATACTTCTCTTTTTGAGTCCAAATTCCGTCTTAACATCAGCATTAAAACAGGTTGCAACAGGTGGTGTCTTTAATTTTTAGCGATCGATTAGAGACTTCTATTTTGGAAACCATTTTGGTTGTATAAAGAAAACTCAAAAAGTTTTCTTTCGTTTCTCCCAGCAGTGGGAGAAGCGCTCAGTTCTTGTTATTTCTATTAAAACATTATTGAAAGCAGTTAGATGACTGAAACGATCATTTGTTCGCTAAAATTTAAGCTGTGTTGAATAACAAAACATGTTGAAGCTGACAAAATAGTCGAATCTCTTTCCCTCGGATTACTCATGTAAATATCAACGTTTTCTCAAACACGCAGTCACAACATATGACTTTATATACATAAAAGTCGCTATAATTATTGTCAAATCTGTGTTTTTCCACTTTGGTCTGCAAATCTCTACTCTTGACTCTGTATGTTTATATGTACGTACGTACGTGTATGTATGTATGTACGTACACAGATACACGCACACACACACATCTACGCACCCCCCCCCCACACACACATACAAATAAAAATTCTTTCTTTCAAAAAAGTAGTTTTATTACTAAATGACAAGAAAATGATGAATCGCCGTTCTTTAAATTTCTCTTAAAATAACTTACGAGTAAACATGTTTTACTCTATTAAATGTTATCAAGTTACTTTCTTCACAATAAGAAATGCAATGTATCTATCTATCTATCTATCTATCTATCTATCTATCTATCTATCTATCTATCTATCTATCTATCTATCTATCTATCTACGTGTCTGCCAGTCTATGTCTGTCCGTATGCCTGTCTGCGTTTTTCCTTCGATCTCAGCCAATAAACGAGAAAGATAGACAATTCAAAGGTATTGTGCAGCAGCGTTCTATCACTGTTTTTCCCTCGATCTCTTGCCCAATACATCATCCCGCTTGATCTGTGTGTATGTATGTATGTACATTCATGCGCATGTATGTATGTATGTATGTATGTATGTATATCCACAAACACACACATATATTTCTCAACACGTGCATTACAGACATTAAATTACCATTTTCGAAAATAAAATAACTCTTCTTTTAAAAGAAGTAAGTTAGGAAAAAAAAATGGAAAGAAAACGATGAAGCTCCGTTCTTTAAATTTCTCTTAAGTCAATTTACTACAGCAAGAAGATATCACAGGAGCCTCAATGATGAAAATGTGAAATTCACAAAAGATATTGTATGCAGAGGTATAAAATTGCCTATCTGTGGTTTGTTGTATATAACGTTGTATACAGAAATAAAGTCAGATAAAAACTAATATGTATTTTGATCTACTAAATGCTTCTTTATTTCAATATTGTTTTATCTTCATTTAAGTCTTTCTTGAATATATTCCTATATTTCAATGTAACTTATTCCTCACATAAAACAACGGGTATGCATTAGTATATATATAATATATACACTATATGTTATAAAACATACACATTACTTATTTTAATATTGTGATTTGAAGCCTGCTACAGTTCTTTGTTTGTCTATCTATCTATCTATCTATCTATCTATCTATCTATCTATCTATCTATATATATATATATCTATCTATATATATATATATATATATATATATATATATATATTTATCTGCTCCGTTTATTAGAATATGCACAGCATTACCATTTTGTCTTCTTTAAAAACTTTTAATCGGGAAATTGATCTAGAAAACTGTTTCATAATACCACGAGAGAAAAGCGAAATTTCGACTCTAAATATTGCGTTTTTTAATAACATTTGAGATTGGAATATTTTTAATTGAAACAAAACAAAACCCTAAGTGATAATTATTTACTCAGAAAAGTTGTGCCACGAAGCCATCATAGCCATCCCATTCTCCTTAGTTAAACTTTTTAACTGTATGCCGTATCGTAATAGCATATACCGATTTACACGTCTTTAAATGAGTAACATTTCCTTCATTGCATCATGTGGCGTTTTTCTTTTTTTTTTTTGCGATCAGTATTTTATCACAATAGTAATTATCACATGGCTAAGTGTTAATCATGAATCTGCATCTAAAGCCAGTTTGACAATGGTTATTAGCTAAGAAAGGAAAACGAAAGCAATATCTTATAAAGTATGTTCATTAAAAAAATAAATATTCAAGCATGCGAATCTTTTTGCAGAAACCGTGGGTAGGAGAGTCGAAGACACAAGATACATCATCCCCAGCAGTTTTCTATCGTTCTTGTTGAGCCAATGTCCGTGCATGAAAATTTGTTCGTTTCTATTGTTCATTTGGAGAATTTATGATAACTTTGAAAAGACGGTACGGCTATCTTCTGCTTAGGAAGCGTCTAAAGCATTTGTTGATGGAAACATTATGTTTGGTGTACGAAAAGGTTTCGTTGGTCAAGACCACAAAGCTTGTGGCCATATGGAATGTAGAAAGTCCATAGTATTTCAATGCATCTTTCATCAGCAGAACCATTGCAGATTTGTCATGTGTGATAGAACCAGTAGAAGCAACAGCGAATTTTATTGGATAACATGCACTCATTTATCACTAGTTTGCGATCAATTTTTTGAAGAAATAGGAGCTGAACATAGTATTTTGCCATAACACACTGCTGTAGGGTGAATTATTACCAGTTAAGTTATCTCATAATTTTATCAACATCTGATGGAAATTGGCATTTTTTTAAATGAGTGGAACAGTGCTCAGTCGCTTCTTGTAACCGGTGAGTGGTTACGGAAATAAGCACCCTTAATTGTGTTCATGACACATTTCAACAGATCCATTCCGAGATTACAAGGGGATTTTCAGCTTATATGCTCATATATTCTAAAGCGAAAGCTTTTTAACGTGAATTTTTCACTCCCAGCTAATAACTTCAATAACTTTATTTGCTTTGAAAGATACATCCAAGAAACAAATTCACCGTTTCTTTTTCGAATTTGCTCAAGGCATCCTTGCTAATCTAGAGCTGGTTCTAGTGTTTTATAATGTTTTTCTGATCTCAATGAAAATGTGAAGGCATTAAAAACATCTTTCAGATCTTTAAGTGAAAAGACTACTACAGAAGAGAAATCCGATTGACTTTTATAAAAGATATACTCTTACTTATAAGTTCTTTGCTAGAGGATAAGTTTCAACGTTTGGTATGATCTATTTACGTGAAAATAATTTTCAAAGAGAAGATGTATTAAATCCATTTGTAGGTCAGCGTTGCCTGATCGTCACAGGCAATCAATTTTGATGATAGGAGTAAAATTTGAACTACAATCTGACATGACTTTGCCCCTACCCTATATGATAGTAAGTGAAGGTAGTTAACGTGGTGCATATTCCTGTAATGAAACTGTAATTAAAAAATAGTATCTTGTTTCTACAGCCTCTTGTGATCACCGTTTCATTATTTTTATTCGCATTGGCTCCCAATTCAGTCGCCTCCTCAGCGTTTGCTGAACTTTGCTTTAAGAGATATGCAGGGAGTTCAAAAAGTCTTTCCGCAGTGATTTTTTTTTCCATCCAAAATGTATTTCAAAATATGTGTAGACGAGTCAACTTATGTAAAGTTTTGTAAAGTCAAATATATTCTTTTGTAGTCTTTTATCATTTTATAAATATTTATTTTGCAATAAAATACTTACTGCGGAGAGGCTTTTTGAACACCTTATACTTCCTCTCTAGTGCGAAAAATGACTTTACCTTTGAAGAAACTAAATGTTCTGCACACGTTCGAAGTAATGCTCACATGCATGGGATAATGCAGTTATGCTATAACTATGAGGCAAAACAATTTGTGGTTAAAAATAATCTTGAGTAATGTACGTGAAAACAGTTTTAGCTTAGAAGACAAACAAAAACTTAGAGTCTGTTTGCCGGAAACTGTTGCTGTAAACATAGAGTCTGTTACAATATACAGTAAAAAGCTAAACACTTTCTATGAGTTGATATGTGTTTAAAGAAGACAGAGAATGTTGAGATAAAGTGTATGCGTTTGTAAGATTAATTGAGAAATAAATAGAAAGATAGTGAGAGAAAGAGAGAGAGAGAGAGAGAGAGAGAGAGAGAGAGAGAGAGAGAGAGAGAGAGAGAGAGAGAGAGAGAGAGAGAGAGAGAGAGAGAGAGAGAGAGAGAGAGAGAGAAATGACAAAATCAGGATTTTGAATACCAGCAGCGCACGTATTAGCTGTGCACGGAACATTCAGAAAACATTATTTCTAGCGGAAGAGTTGAAACAAAACAAATTATATTTTTACGTCGCCATGATTGATAACAATTCATACATGAGTTTACATCATATGAAAGGAGAAAAGTAATTCTTCGATTCATTTCCGGACTTCGATCAAAGTTTTTCAATGTTTGGACCCATTGCTGTGCTATATAAAATCGGCCACCACCAAGAAAACTATGTTGTGAATGTTCCACAGATAATTATTGAAAACAATATTCAAATGATTTTGATGTTAATATACTTTACTAAATTTTGTGGCCTTGTTGAATTTTATTTCCATAGCTATTCAGCCACAGTGAAAAATATCATCATTTGTGTTGTGTCTAAAAATAAGCAACGCAGCACAGCACAAATAAGTAGACTAAATGTTCAAGCACCATCGAACGAGTTGGCATTGAAATCCACAACAAGCATTCAGTCTCTCTAAAAATGCCTCATGTGAACCAAGAAAAGCTGGACGAAAGTACTTCAATAAAAAAAAAACCCAATAAAATAACTGAAGACAGTATGAATGTCAAAAGAAAAAAGAATTATGAATTTAAATGTTTTCCGAATATTCGAGGTTGGTACTTGTATCTATGACAGATAAAGTATCTATTGAACAGACTGTTGCATTTCCTTGTGTTAGGAAGACTATGTTTTTGCGACACAACAATGCTGGTACCGCGTTTGCCCTATTATAATTATAATTATATATATATATATATATATATGTGTGTGTGTGTGTGTGTGTGTGTGTGTGTGTGTGTGTGTATAATAATAATATTAGGGATAAAAATTCAAATTTACAGGTAAAAACTCAATTAAATTCAATTCATTAAAAATTAAAATTAAATTAAGTTTCACAGTATAAAATATAAATATATAGTTTTAGAGAAAAGAACCAAAGTTCATGAACTTATCCATGAAAATCCACAGTCACTTATTAATTTTTCTATATGTGACTGTGGATTTTCCAAGGCGTATGAGCTGTTTCAGCCTGTCCCAGTAGCTGAGCTGTTGCAATGAGACAATCTTCTTTGTGAAGCTTCGCTGGATTGCTTCAAGGTCCACTGTTAATTTTGCGCTGTTGGTTGAACATAGCTGGGAGAAGCAGTCCAGGCGGCTGAGGACGAATGTCTTCCAGAGGACCATCATGGTTTCCTTCTCTCTGGTTCTGAAGGTTCTCAGGATCCATCCAGCCAGTTGCCTGCACTCTGTCACCATCCTGGTAATGTGTACTTGGAAAGAGGTATCATCACTCATGTTGATACACAGGTCCCTCACTGATTCAGGCTCTGGGATTGAAATTCCCTGCGGACCAGTGTACACTGTAAGTTTTATATTCAATTTTGGGCGCTGGTAGCGCAGGGCTTGGAATTTTTCAGCATTAAACTGCATATTATTGTCTTCAGCCCATCTGTAAATTGAGTCCAACTCCTGCTGCAGGTGTGCAACATCGCTGGGGTTCTGTATTTTCAGAGAGACTTTTGTATCGTCTGCATAGTTAGCAAGGGTGGCTATCCGGGCAGCCGAGGGCATATGTGAGAGGGCCACTATGAAAAGCAGTGGTCCCAAGACAGTGCCCTGTGGAATACCACTCACTATTTGTGTTTTCTTTGAGGTGGTTCCATTGGCCACTACTGCCTGACTTCTATCTTTCAGAAAGTCATGTAACCACTCACCAAGTTTTCCAGCTATGCCGAGATCACGCAGTTTGTGGCATATCATACCATGATCTAGTTTATCAAATGCTTTTGCAAAGTCAGGGTATATTACGTCCACATTTGAGTTGTTGAGTAACTGCCTCAACACCCAGTAATAGTGCTGTAAGATCTGGGTCAGGCAGCTCCTACCTAGTCAAAAGCCATGCTGGGTATCACTCAGCAAATCGTTTTCTTCAAGAAATGCGATTAGTTTCCCTCTGACGATGCGTTCCATGACTTTGCTGATGTGTGAAGTCAGAGAGATAGGCCTATAATGTTTGGCATCTGTTCTGCTTCCTCTTTTATGGATTGGGCATATTATTCCCTGCTTCAGCTTGCTTGGCAGCCTGCCATTTGCAAGGAAGCTCTAGAAGAGAATCTGTAGTGGTTTCACTAGGGCACACTTACACGATTTGAGGAGATCGCTGGGAATCCACCAGGGCCAGCAGTTGAGTTTACATCCACCTCATCTATGGCTAGAAGTATATCTTCTTCGGTAATGTCGATGTAATCCATCGTAACTGCCTCGCTTGTTATAGATGAGGCGGCAAAGAAATCCACCGGTTCGTTCACTTGTCTGTGTTACAACGAGGTGGTAAAATCACTTTTGAATTGGTCATTCAGTATCTTGCTGATCTTGGTTGGGCTATCTTTGAGGGAGCCATCTTTTTGGAGCGTACAGAGGCTGTTTCTTTAGTACAATGAAAGAAGGCCTTTGGGTTTAACTTAATGTTTTTTATAACTCAGACTTCTTTCTTTGCTCTCTCCCTCACATAGGATTGTTGCAGGTCTTTTTCAATCACCATCATTGTTGTTTTCGCCGGGACCTTTCACTACTTTTTGAATGTTGGTTGAAGCGATTTGCAACCTTCGTCCGTTGTCTCATGAGGATCTTTCTCTCTCGTGGAATCTTGTTCTTTTTGTGTTGGCCTTGTGCTCTAGGACGTTATTCTGGCATTTGGTTTGCATAACAGATATGAAATATTCTAGTTTCGTGCCAATGTCTGGTCTGGAGAGACATTGCGGCCAGTCCTGTCTGAAGATCTCTTTTTGGATCGATTTCCAGTCTGCTTTGTGGAAGTTCAGATTGAAGAGATTTTGGGTACTTCTTTTCGGCTGTATGTCTCTGGCTACTTTTGGTCCATACATAGACAACTCTATTATGTTGTGATCCGAAACTAATGTCGGCATCACTTTTACATGATGAACGATGTCCATATAGTTTGTGAAGCAGAGATCCAAAATGGTAGCACAACAGGGACTCCAACTGTGCTTGTTTGCAATGAATCATTCCTGAGAGCAGGAATATATAGAGAGAAGAAGAAGAAGAAGAAGAAGAAGAAGAAGAAGAAGAAGAAGAAGAAGAAGAAGAAGAAGAAGAAGAAGAAGAAGAAGAAGAAGGAGGAGGAGGAGGAGGAGGAGGAGGAGGAGGAGAAGAAGAAGAAGAAGAAGAAGAAGAAGAAGAAGAAGAAGAAGAAGAAGAAGTTAACGTTCACTATTTAAGATAATAATAGTAAGTAAGATGGACACGAAGGCAAGCGATTGTGTATGTAGAGAGAAACAAAAACAACAGTCACACAGAATAACTGTTCCCAACAACGACATGCATTATAATAACATTATCAAGACTTAACTCTACAATCCCATGAATAAAGAATGATATTTTTTATTATTCTTTGAGCTTTGTCCGAAAGAAATAGACTGACAATAACTGCAAGTTCTGCCGTCATAAAGTGATGGTTTTGCTAGGAAATGGGCTTCAAATGTTAGGATTTAACAGTTTTACGAAAATTACTCAACAGTTCTAACTCTCCCCATTACAATTACTTCGATGAAAATATTCCTTCCTGTAATTTGGCACTAGATTTTACTTTCTTGTAAGTTGCTTATATCCTAAGTGTTTATGATCTAGCTTATTGTTACAATGCTACATACACTCAAATAATGATAAAAGAATATATACAACTTTTCCTGATCAATTCAGACATTATCAGACAACTAAAGTTATCGGCAATCCAGTAAATGAGGTATTAAATGTTGACACTATAAAACAGATGGATCACATTACCATAGTCAATTATGTTTACGCCGAAGCTTATCAACTGCTATATGTACTAAAACATGTACTAGAACACATAGGTTTTTCAAAATCCTTGGACTGTTGCAATTGCCAATTTAATATTTTGCATATTTTCTAGCACTAGACGGATTGGCAACAATTTTCAGAAGGTAGAGCCACTTTTCAATGTGACTTTTGCATTTATTCTTATGATCTCCCAAATCTGATCGTTATAGAGAATTTGGATGGCAACCAAACATGATAATCATCCCAGAAGACCAATCTGAACGTCAAAGGTCACATATTCTTGTTGCAATGGAAAGTTGATTGGATAACTGTCAGATTAGATTGATTCAACCGCATTCTACAACAGTGGACAGTAGACTTATATTTACAAACTGATGTCTATAATCTATATTTGGTAAGAAGAAAACAAATCGACTAAGAGGTGATCAATACAAAGGAATGATGCATATTCTGAATGTGGAATCAAAAACGTTTGAAGGTGGTTGGGCTGTAATTGTACCATCTTCATAATGAAGTGAAAATGAGTATCATATCATAACTTGTCAATGAGTATCATAGTATAACTAGACAATGACCATTACTAGGTGGTGAACCAGCAGAATGAGTAAAGCAGAGGACCATTACATTTCAATATATATTTCAGCTAAGGCAGGGAGCTGGCAGAATCATTAGCAGACCGAAAAAAAATGCTTAGTGGTATTTCATCTGACTTTACGATATGAGTTCAAATTTCACCGCAGTCGATTTCGCCTTTCACCCTTAAAGTGGCGAGCTGGTTGAATCGCTAACATGCCGGACAAAATGCTTGGCAGCATTTCGTCTGTCTTTTCGTTCCAAGTTCAAATTCCATCGAGGTTGACTTGACATTTCATCTTATCAGGATCGATAAAATAAGTATCAGTTGAGCATTGGGGTCGCTATATTCAGCTTATTCCCCCTCCGAAATCGCTGGTCTTGTAGCAAAACTTGAAACCAATATTTATTCCAGCTCAAGGCGGCAAGCTGGCAGAATAGTTACCACGTCGGAAAAAAATGTTTAGCAGCATTTCGTCTGACGTTACGTTCTATGTTCAAATGCCACCGTAGTCGACTTTGACTTTCATCTTTTTAGAGTCTATAAAATAACCACAAGCTGAGCACTGGGGTTAATATAATTGAGCAAGTCGGTACTTATTTATTCTGGTTCTCAATTCTCTGAGTTGTGAGGCAGTAGTCATAATCTGTCATCCGGTTTATCACCACCACCATCTGATCTACGGGTGCTTTTAGCGCAGTTTACGTTGTTACGAGTTTTCAAGATCTGTTGTCTGTTTCCATAATGATTAGTTTCCTTCATGTCTTGATGACATAAAAAAATAATAAAGGGTCATGGCCACTTGAATTCTCTCCTTGGCTAAATCTTAAAAGCTTTGACACTTTTGTCACATATTTAGAGACATTCTTAAATTTCTTAACAAGAGATTTATGTTCATGTCTCACCTATTGCTCGATTTTAGTTTTTGACTAGAAAATATAAAATGATGAACCCTTCTAATTAGTGACAGCTGTGAATTACAGTTTCAAACACACGTATAAAAATTTAGAAGGCAACAGTGAAATTTCAGTAGAGATGCAGGGCTTAATAAAATTTGGAAATATTTAGACAGTTGACGTATCAATAAAGTAGAAGTGGAAGATTTTAGAGAATGTATTGCATGTCATATATACACAGTTTATTGCCTGTTAATTCATTTTCCTGTTGAACAGTTGGTATATTTTCAAGAAGGAGAACAAATAAATTTAGTTTATTGAAGCAACTCCAAAACACGCGTAGTCTGGCTATTTCAAATTAATAAAAGCGCCAACAATGTATACTAGCGACCAAAATCTCACGTCATTACGCCTAAAAATATATAGAATACATCTCAAAAATATCAGAGTCGAATAGAACAGACTGTACCACGAAGTTTGTCAGCAGCTTAAAGGACAAGTAGAGATTTTGTTTTAAAATATCATAATAATTTACTAAGAAAGCTAAAAATTTCTATGAAATGAAGATAAATTCGAATACAAATCGTTGTTGAAATCTGCGGTTAATCGAAAGAAATCTAGTGAAAGAGGACGGGACCGATTCGATCTTTAAAAGCTTCAGTATCCAGTATGGCAAACAATTTCGATTTCATTAATACGTTTTCATTAATCTGTGTGTTGTTTGACTCAGCAAAAGATTTGAACAATCTCGTTGTTTCTATAGGGATAATGCTGTGAAAGAACTGCACGCATTTTAATGTGTGTTATAAGAAGTGCACACTTTCTTTTACACGATTTAATCAGAGGATAAAAGAAATGCCCATGATCTTTTTAAAATTTTGAAAGAAGAAAGGGAGGAAGTCTTCCTCAAACAGAAGATCTGGCCCGAATGCTTGCAACAAAGGGAAAAGCCTGTAAACATATCCAAGGGATACGTAGTGGCATTTGACGTAGTGTCAGATTAAGTCTAGGACCGAAGAACACCCTTTGGTAGAAGACACTTGCCTGGAGTGCTGAAAACCCTTTAACCACACAAACATTCCTAATTAGATTTTCAACAAAAAAGAAAATAATGAGCAATGAAACAATTTATAAAGCTGCAAAGGAAATCACAAAACTCCAACATTTGGCTCCTACGTTAAACTCAAGCGTCAGCTATTTAAAATTATTCCTGCTGTTACAGTTGGAAGCCATTTCTAGTTTACTGATACTGCATGAGATTCAGGCAACACCTACTTATACGATATTCTGATGGCTTATCTGAGAAGCCAAACAAAAATCGTACAAGTATTTGTTAGCACAAGAATTGCAGTTGATTTTCTCTATGTGGTGGTGGATCAGTTCTCAATGGATTGAAATGAATGAGTTCGGTACTTTGATAACACTGATCTTACACCTCACACTGAACTCGATACAGGCTAAGTCAACCATCAGATGGGATATCGTGGAGAAAGTCAGTGTTATTGAAATACTAATTTAGAAATTAATTTCACCAGGCGCGAACAAGAAAATTTCTGATGCATCTAAGAAGGTTATGATTATATCGAAAAGATGAGATAATGCGCATCATCAATGAAGAAGAAAATTGGAGTGTCGATTAGGTCATTTCACATGATTAATTTTCGTGTAGAGTCTGTGAATAATTAATCTCTATCAAGGACGCTCCATCACTCACTGAAACTCAAAATTACCGCTACGAAACATGACCCACAAAAACATTTGTTGAATGGATTTTGACCAGTAGTGAAAGGACTGCATAAGAATTTCATTGATAAAGAAACAATTATGGGAGGTAATAAAGGAGAGCATATTTTTATGTGCCAAATTAATTTACAATCATCCAATCCAATATTTCCATTCAATATACAGCGCAGGCAATTTCTGTTATTCCTCGAATTTGTTATGACAAAAGATAGTGCCTTTCTACTCAAGCCAGATTTTGTCATTCCTTGATTCAAGGTCAGTCATAATTAAGTGCGTCTATGATCAAAAGCATTCCAGCCGTGACCACGTTGTCTGTTCAAGATAGTGTATCTGAGACTACACTATCCAATGTGATCTTTCATTTTCAAGACGATAACTTGTAATTTGGGGAAGATTTGGCTTGTATGTCTAAGTGGCTGAGAGTCCATGTAGAAGTACCTTCGTTGACCAGTACTTCGTCATGATATGCTTATTATCAAGGGTATAGAAACGTCTTGATAAAAAAAAGGTCATATAACTATAATTATGAAATAGATTTTGAAGAAGTAATTATCATATATACATTTATAAGAAAAAATTTAATTTAAAGAAAAATTGCCTTCTACTACTACTACTACTACTACTACTACTACTTCTTCTTCTTCTTCTTCTTCTTCTTCTTCTTCTTCTTCTTCTTCTTCTTCTTCTTCTTCTTCTTCTTCTTCTTCTTCTTCTTCTTCTTCTTCTTCACAACGGGTAATTATTGAAAATAATCCGGTAAGCATAAACGGAGAAATTTTCTCGCCCTAAGTAGGGAAAACTTTTTCAATTCAAAATCTATTTTATTGGTGAGATATTTTATATTTTAAACTGTGTCTACTTGTTAATGTTATAGTTATTTGCTTTGTCTCGAGTCCTTAACCCTTGATAGAGTTGTGAGCGTGCTGCCGTAATATGCAGCTTGGTTGGAGGATTTAAACCCGGCAGAGCCGGCTCCGCTCCAGTTCTGACCACAGCCCCTTTTGTTTTCAGAGAAAAAGGCAAAAGACCCCATAATGAAAAGACCCCATAATGAAAGAAATAGAAGAAAATTTATCTTGGGGTCATTGTAAGTCATAGCGAAGACAACTATAAGGAATATAATGGTTTAAGACTTTGTAAATACCACGCAGAGTTACAAATATCCATCCATCCATCTTCTTCACCCACTATTCTTGGGAGGGTTGTAGAGATAGATCCTCAGACACCTCCTCCAAAGGGTCCTATCAGAATCACCGATCATTACATTTACCGGCTGGATTCTCATGTTTGATCAACTCAGACTATGGATATTATCCAACCATTTCGTTATTCATTTATCTTTAAATCACCTGTTAGATGGCTCGGCTTCAAGAATCCGTCTTGTGATTCTTTTCTGAACCAAATATATTATTACTGCCACCCAAAAATTACTTATGTAAATGTAATTGAAAATATACTAAATAATAACTTGCTGCAAATTAATACTGAGAATATGATTACTCATTCTCATTGAGATACCTTTTAATTTTAAACATTTTTACAACACTAATAAATACAGTAATATTGTCTTCAAATGATACTATACCTCTATAGTAATTATTTCTTTGCTGCGTTATCAAATTTCTATCTGTAGCCAACTTTCGATCGCAATTATTGCTTCAAAAAAATGAAATCATCTTATTCAAGCATTTCTTGATAATTTACGAATACAGAAACTTTTCCTGAATATTTCGACCCCAGAACCAAGATAGTTTAAGAAATTTATAATTATTCATACTCAACATCACGGATATTTTAATCTATATAATAAATACTGGCAGAGAAACTACTCTCTGGACGTTTTTCTACTGGTTATTGTGATAAGGATACTTATATACATGAATATGTGTGCATATATGCATGCCCGTATATATGCATATACGCATATATACATTTGTACATATATGCAAGATTATACGTACGTACATACATGCAGACGCACATAAACACATACACACATACATATATGCTTGTATTTTTGTGTGAATGTGCGTGTGTGTGTGTTACATATTGAATTAGTGCATAAGCACTTTAAAAATATATCCATAGAATTTAAGAGCTCAATTGTTTAACATGTTAAACTTCAACATATTATTACTGCACTGCAATATCCATAGTAGGAATGAGTTTTCATAGAAATAAATTGGTTCAAAAGAATGTGCAGAGCAAAATATCATAAAAAGCAAAGATCTCAATGATATTTGAAGATTATATGATTAAGTTCTCCAGTTGTTTCTACAGTTAAGATATAATCATCGTATATATGCTCTTGTATGTGTATATACTTCTCTCTCTCTCTCTCTCTCTCTCTCTCTCTCTCTCTCTCTCTCTCTCTCTCTCT
>NC_068984.1:87920255-87931661 GCF_001194135.2 Octopus bimaculoides | reverse complement strand
ATATATCATTATAATTATCATTATTATTATTATTATTATTATTATTATTATTATTATTATTATTATTATTATTATTATTATTATTATTATTATTATATGCTTTAGTATCACTTCTGCAAATATGTATTGCTACTCTTATCTAATTATTGTGGAGACGAAGAATATTTAAATGTACGTTCAAAAATTAATTATTTTTGTAATATTAAGTATATATTGTACCAAAAATATCACTCTATGCGTTACTTTGTTTCAGTGATACACTATGCGACAGCTTTGTATCTCGTTTAAGGGATTTGTAACTAGAAATGAGAAGTGCTTATAAACCGGATTTGGAATTCAACAAAGAAAATAAAGAAGAAACGAAATAATCTTCATACTATTAGATACGAAAGATAAAGATGTAGAAAACCAAGAATAAATATATTTTTTCTGGAATTTCTTTTTTCCAGGAATTTTAAATTAAAACACGATTTTAAAAGGTGTGAATTTATTCTGGGGGTGATCATATCATTAATGGTTGCAAGAAATGCTCAGTGTTTCAAATATTGTATAGTTTTGTTAATATATATTTTCATGTAAAAGTCACCTATATTAAAAATAAACAACAACCCAAAGCCCCTCTAAATATTGTCCAAGGAAGATCACTGCTTTAGAAACTTAGTAAAGCATTCAGTAATACATCACCATTGCTAACAAATATACGCTATATTTAAAAAGTCAAATTGAAGGACTAATGTAAAAAGAACATCAAATAAAAATTCCAAAGGATAAAGGAACAAAACATACATATACAAATACAAACTTTTCAAATACATTCACAAACGTTGATATCACTTAACAGCCCAGGCAACATACTTTTTTCTTACCACTAAAACCATTGTAAGGTAAGTTATAATATCTTGCCATTTCATTTCAAATGGATTGCAGGCAAAAAACAAGGGCAGTACGAATTTAAGCGATAATTGAAAAGGTAGTAACATAGCAACCTCACTAAATGAAAACAGTTATCCTACAACATCTATTAAATAACATTTTCTGTATATATATATATATGCATATATCATTATAATTATCATTATTATTATTATTATTATTATTATTATTATTATTATTATTATTATTATTATTATTATTATTATATGCTTTAGTATCACTTCTGCAAATATATATTGCTACTCTTATCTAATTATTGTCTTGTACACATTGAAAAAAATCTGAGTGTTGTTCTTCTTCCAAGTCATAAGAAAAACAAACAGAAATATAAAATAAACTAAAGAAAATAAATAGTACATAACTACACTTGCCAGAATATTACATTTTACGGCGATGATTCTAAATGTTGTTTATATTTGTTTTTTTCTCTATTTTTGATGCAAATATTTTCAATTCAAATGGAAATAGAAAAAAGACCCTGATCTACATTAGAATTTAACAAATATCTAAATTACCTTATTATATTTATTTTATTGCTCTGTTGTTTTAGTTTAGATCTACGTTGAATGTAAACGTGTCTCTAATTTATTCAATAAAAAGAAGAAATAAAACTATAACTCACCTGTTTGACACGAGTAGTAAACTGCTACAACGGGTATTATTCCACCTGTTAATTCTAGTTGACAATGTGGAATCAACGTACGCAAGCCATCGGCTGCACAGTACTTTCGACCATTGCACAGGGTCTGAAGATTTCCTCGGACTATTTCTATTGACGTAGACGTAGGCTCGAGTCGTACCTCGGTCACACGTATACTTGATTTCTCCGAACATGACAGGCCGAAGGTACCAGTACTGCAGATGTTGCTTACGCATAGGTTTCCTGAAATGAAATGAATTTATAGGGATTAAAGACATTTGCAATTCATCACCGTTTAAATTTTATGAAATACTTTAATATTTCTCTTATTTGTTTTTTGATTGAGCTGACGACAGAAGAATCTCTTTATCGACGTATGTAACTGTAGCCACTCTGTCGTTGGACAGATTATATTAAGTTATCATTTGAATATATAATCCACGAATTTAAAAATATTCTGAATTTGTTGAAAGATAATCGTAAGCGGTATTTAGCAGGTTGAGTGTTTACTTTGAAACATTCTTGATGGAAAATCATACCAAAATGAGGCGATTCCTGTTCTTGGGAATATTAAGAATGTCATGGATTAGACTTTGGTACTATTTTCACTTTGTGAAAATACATAACTGTTCTCGATAATAATTTACAGCTCACTCCGATTAAAAGAAATATTAAACGAAGTAAAATGTTTCTTTCTGGTAAAAGTATTTAAGTCTCAACTAAAAGCAGAAACTCTGTTCCTTTAAATTCATAATTTTTGTAATGTAATTTTAAAATGATAACTGCTTCGTTTATTTTCGAATTATAATCTTAAAAAATGTAGCTTTAGACTTCTCTTCACAAAAAGTTTCCAGCATTTGAGAATTGGTGGAAATTTTATTAAAATGTAGAGAGTAACATAGAAAGCTTAATGCATTGTGTGAAAGTTAACTATTTTAAAACTGAATTGTGACTGAGTATTCTGTTATGAAATGTTCAATACAATAATTTCAATTAATGCACTTCTTTTGTTAACTCTAAATACATTTTACATTCACTCATATATAATATTAAGATATAAAACCCAAATCACCGGCACTTCCAAAGACATCTTTAATATGAAGTATTTAGATATGAAGAGCAACATATACATCTTAAATAATATTACAGAATATAACCGAGTTTATTTACAAATATGAATAGAATACGGAAATTAAATCCCTGTGAAACGAATTATTCTGTAGTAACCATATCAGCAAAGTAGCATTATGAGATGTGTACGATCTTTCGGAAATTACTAAAGATTATTCAGTTGCTATTCATTTATTTAAATTTAATCTAACTTGGCAGTTGACATTGAGACGACGCTGACTTTTGTCGATCCATAATGTTTCTGAGAACAATGGTCTGGTATAGCTTTCTATTGCATACTTCAAGTACTCGGAGCAATTTGAGTTCATAATCTATATGCGAAAAAGAAAAAAAACAATCAATGCTAATACACCACTTGCAAGAAAAAGAGGGAGCGACTACGTAGTCTCTCGACCTGCTACAACAAACAACTAAATATCCTTTGAATCATCTCTGATGTTTTGATAAAACGGCTACATTGAACAATGAAGTCCTAAATAGACTATGTAGGAAAATAAAAATCAGGTGGTCGTAGCTGATATATCAGTGATAGTACATCTGGCTGGGGTGGACGAGCCGAGCTAGTAAGTGTGCTGATCCAGGATAACTTGGGATGAAACAATAACAATCACAATTATATTTCAACTGCATTGTGTCTATTTGCAGAGTGTGGCATAGCATTGCAGTGAAACTTGGATCGTTGGAAATTTCAACTCTCTAATCAAATATAAATTATTTATATAATATTTCTACTCTATCTCACGAACAATTTTTCCTGCAAAATGAATTGAATTCAGAATTACAACATTAATCTAGTTGCTGAATTACATTGGAGAAATTATATCAAAAATATAAATCAACATCAATAAAACCTGTATGCATTTACATAGTAGTAATGTGAAGCAGATAGTTAGAGATGACCATGAATGTCCGGGATTGGATGCTAGCCGTTTATTGAATATGTTAATATTGACAAGTCTATTTGTATTCGATGCAGATGTGTCCCTGGATAATTTCCTTAGTCATTCTATGTCGACATGCCAACTCGTGTGCATTATTGTAGATGCATACAGTGACTTCTTTATATCATGTCTTGATGTAAGTAAATCACTATATGCATATACAATAATAACAAGAACGTAAAAAGCTCATACTTTGCTAAAACATGTCTGGAATTGTCTCCATGTGTACCGAAGCTCGGATTATATTAATATTAACCTGTGTGGTAAAGATTCTGCCCATCCCTACCACGTGTGTAATTTTAATTTTAATTAAGTGAAATTTTTGAATTGTCGATCTGACCTTGATCAAATTGAAGCAATAATTTACTGTTTGTTTTTCTTGACATAATTAAAATTTAATGAAGCATGTTAGCGCTGATTTAACAGGCTGTTGCTGTTGTTATTTAGTACCAATCAACTTTGATTGAGAGACCTATGAGCAAAAGCATTCCATTCATACCCATCTCGTCTTTTCAGTGTCATCTAGATATTTTTTGAAGATTTGTTTTCTGTTATATCTAGTAGTCTCAACGACGACGTAAAGGTACCCACAATGGTTCTAGTTGTATGTAAGTACTATAAGGTACATACAGGCATTTACACACACACACACACACACACACACACACACACACACACACACACACACACACACACACACACACACACACACACACACACACACACACACACACACACACACAACTCTGTATGTTTGTGCGTGCGTCAAATTTATCACCACACGCAGTGGTCAGACGGTAAAATTGGGCGAGTGTACGATGCGGGATAGTTCCCGCTAAAGTGAATTGTCCTAAATATTCTACGTAAAGTGTAAAAAATTCTACGTAGAAACAATATTTTTTATAATTATCCAAATGCCAATAAGTTATGGCAGTAACCAACATTTAGCAAATGCAATGGATAGATGATTATTTTTGAGTTTTAAAAATTTAAGATATAGCAATGCAGTTAAAACACTGAAATTGAATTTAAATGCAACGAGGATGTAGATGTTGAACGGTATACAAATATTAAATATTTACAGAAAAATAATGTTTGTGGACATGATTAACAAAAAGAAAATGGTGATGATGTTAACGGGATGGTGACAACGTTCTGTTCAACGTAAGATATTTACCGGTATTTTAAATCTCTACATATATAGTAACAAAAACAAAACTAACTGAACATATTGAGTTTTGAAACAGACAAATTTTAGAAAATGAACTCAAAGTTTGCTGGAAGTTTACTCGAACGAAATTTTTAGCAAAAGTTTGGGTTAATATATACGGAAAAAAGAATGATAAAATGACTGATTTTGAAGTTATATGTAGACTTGAAGAAATATATACATTTATTATTAGATTCTATTAAAATAACTTGTAGGAAAAATATTTCATCAATATTTTCTTAAATGTTCATAGAGTGAAAAGCAGCGAGCCGACAGAATTGTTAGCGATAGAATGCATAGCGGCATTTCTTTTGGCTCTATACGTTTTGTGTTCAGATTACACCAAAGTAGGCTTTGCCTTTCATCCTTATGGAATCGATAAAATAAAGTACCAGTTGAACCCTGGGGTCGATGAAATCGAATGTCCCCCTTCCCCAAAATTTCAGACCTTGTGCCTGCATCAGAAAGATAAAAATTCATAGATTGAGAAATACATTAAGGGTTTTCCTTAATTAAGGAAACAGATTAGAAGATGTTGGAAAACATGGATAAAACTGTTCAAGATTAAAACTGTTCAATGTTAAAACTGTTCAATGTCAAAAATGGTTTATGTGCCTTAACAAGATTTATAGATCAGAAATGATATTTTCTGGAATGTACGTATATCTAGATCTAGTTGTGTACCGTTTTCATTGTACCACTTACAAATGACATGACAGACCCATTCCTTAACTGCCATAAATATATTTAATTCAGTAGCTTGGTTGACGTCATTCTTTAGCTCTTCTGCTCTTCCTGCTCGTTTTATTTATTTAATATTGCCGTGTCAATAATTAATACACCATAGACATTTTTGGCACTGGAACTGATGGAATTCTATTATGTGTTACCAGGTGGGGGCGAATTGGCAGAGGAAACGTAGCGGGGAACAATAACAAAAGATCTTAAAGCAGAGGGTTAACAATGGAACAAGCTGTCAAGGACGCTTTCAGTGTTAGAAGGTGGAATGATTTTGCTGTCGCCTCAAATGTCACAAGGCACAATGAGAACCGAATATAATGAATGGAATGTAATGTAATGTGTGATAGTATTTTCTGCTAATGTTTTGTTTGGATTTTCTCAGGACACGAGAAGGGAGGAATTTCATGTACAGTAACAGTATGAAAATATATACATAAACAGACAGATAAATAAAAAATATTTCCTGCGGTTCACTACTACACGTGGGCGAAATCTAAAAACGATGATTCTGCAGAAAACCTAGTTCTTTCTGAAATAGTTTTTTTTTTTTTCAAAGGAACACTTGCAAATAACACCGTATGGCAAAAATTAACATGAATACTCTATATTTTACTAACTGTAACAATAATAGCGAAATATTCATCAAAACAGAAAGTGCTGTTATTATCTCCTTTCTGGAACTCTACAACTTCGCAAAGAATGCATAAAAAATCAAGCACGTACACGTAAAAGCAAATCTTATAAACATAATACATGAAATTATAAATACTACAATACACTAATAGTCTAAAAATATAATTTAAGGAACTAAAAATATTCATCACCACCAACAATATTTTGTATATTTGCAATCTAGTATAAAATTCCTCAAATACATAATTTCGTTCAAATATGACCTCGGGGGACAAACTTTGGTGCAAGCTTCGTATTATGTATAAAAAGATTGTGGAAGAAATAATAACTTCATATTGTTTACACAAAAAATGGAGTAATAAAAGTATTTTAATTCTCAGGAGACTGGAAAGATTTAGAAATGGATCTAGCAGATGCGATGCCGAGGTTATGCTCAGGTGGCTGGCTTCTTGTAATTAGCTTTTGTTGCTTTGTAACAATTGTTAGGTGGTTGTAGTGAAAGTAGCAAGTTAATAGCTTTGCATCCAGTGCAGAGACACCAAAAAAAAATGACTAAAAAAACTAACAGTGTAAGGCAACATGATACAAATGCTTACAAATGTAGGTGTTGTAAATGAAAACTAGATATAGGAATTACGTTAATATAAACACATACACACACGCACGCACACGCGCGCGCGCGCGCGCGTGTGCATGTATATATATTAAAATAAATCTCAGCAATCGTTCCCCGCCATGTTACGCAAATCCAGCTACAATTAAACACTGTAATAAATACCATAATTGGGGAAATCTTCAGCTCACACAAAGCAACCTGATACAAACAATACAAATTACAGACAAAATAGCACAATAGTGCCAGACCAAACTCCTTTCATGTCCTAAATAACTCACCTACTTATTCACATTCTCCACCATCTGAAACAAAGCTCTTTTCTAGACATGCCTTCCTGCTCCACACACCACACTATTCTGTTTTCTGCTTTTCTCTTGCATATTTACTTTAACTTCAACCCTTACTCAGCCTTTTACACTCTGTTGAAACCACATTGCAAACAATTCCCTAGCTATCCTTTAATCTCCATCAATAAATGACGTGAACATAGTTCACAAACTTCAGAATTGCTCAGTGGAACCATTTCCACTAAGAAAGTGTGTCAACGTTCGCTGACTTTAATAATATTATATTCACCAGTATAGAGAGTGCAATACATGCTTAAAAAATTATTGTAGACTCATCCTCAAAACACATTCAACAGGTTAGCATATAAATGCATCAGAAATAACAAACCTGCTAAAAAACAACTAGAAACAACCTCAAAAAATATATATAGCAAAACCGAAACTTAACACCACAGACTACTCATTAACTAACTAAATCGGGGAAATAACAAAGAAAATAAAGTGAGGAAAAGCAGAAAACTGGCAAATATTTGTAAATAACACAAAAAAACACTATATAGAATGAATAGCAGAATCAACAACAGCAACAACCACACCGCCCTCCACGCCAGAATAATAACATCAAAGAAGATAACATAACCAACGTCAAGGTAATACCCTTATCAGATGTTTCTTGTAAATCAGCGAGAAAGAACTCATAAATAGACAGAAATATCAAATCAAAAATAATGATTTCGAACATTTCCGTTCATGAAACACCAGTAAAGCGTTGGGGGAAATTTCAGAAAATACAAAAAAAAAAAAAGAAAAAAAAAAAGAAGCCGCAAAGCTTGACAATATTACAAAATACGATCAAAATACTTATGGTGTGAAAGAATCACTGCAATCACTAACATCTAGAGTTGCTTCTAATAATTCTGTCAAATTACCAGAACCAGGAAACTGGTACGAATTCTCTCAAATTTACAGCCCATTAACAGCTCAAGCGAAGTAGCGTCACACAAACCCATCACCTCCTTATGCACACTTTCCAACATTTTAGAAAGACTCTTCCTTCACATCACTAACCTACATTTTTTCCTTGTCCAAATCACTGCATAGATTCAGACCGCTACACACTACCTACATACAATTGCCATCGACTTCAGCTCTCACTATCCATTTATACAATATACAAAATATTTTTTAAGAAACAACGTTCCCCTGAGAAACGTCTGATATTTCATTTATGGAGTACCAAGTAATGGCCGGAAGAGTCAAAAAGGAAGTGAAGTGGTGAAAAGGCAGGAACGGGAAGAAGAGGAGGGTGGCGCTATGAATGGGCTATGCAGGATGAAGTGTGTCAGGTGTGACGATGCAAAGTCAACAGAAAAGCGGTTGATGTGCGAAGTTGACAAGAGGCGGAAAATGGTATAAGTTAGGGAGAGAGAATGTTGATAGGTGATAAGAAAAAGGTATTATATTGTGCCATGCATAATATACAGTTTCAAAGAAAATAGAAATATGATTGAGAGAAGTGAGAAAAAGCGTGTGTAGATGGGGCTAGAGTGGATAGAGTGACAAAATTCAAGAACTTAGAGATAAGTATTCAAACTGATACGAGTCAAAGCCATCAACCAGATAGCAACCGGTATCATATATATATATATATATATATATATATATAGGTTATCACAGCATTACTTGCCCACCTCGTCGAAGGATCTCTGTCTGGAATGTTAGACTTTCCCGCTCTTAGAATTTATTACTGTGGTTATTGAATCAAACTCTCAAGAATTTCTTCGGATTACACACATACGCACATATACTGACACACACGTAATGAATTTGGTAAATATATACATGTATGCATAGATACAGAAGATCATAGTATTCACGCAGCAAGCCAATATTTTAAACTAATTTTATATAAGAAGATACACTTCAATTTTTTTTTAAACGTATAAAACTGAGAGAATAACAGGATGAGGGTACGGCACTCTCCATCAATTACGACGACGAGGGTTCCAGTTAATCCGATCAATGGAACAGGCTGCTCGTGAAATTAACGTGCATGTGGCTGATCACTCCACGGCCACTGGTAGCCTTAACCGTAGTTCTCAAGGATATTCAGCGTGACACAGAGAGTGACAAGGCTGGCCCTTTGAAATAAAGGTACTACTCATTTTTGCCAGTTGATTGGACTGGAGCAACGTGAAATAAAGTGTCTTGCTCGAGGACACAACACGTCGCCAGGAATTGAACTCATGACCATACGATTGCGAGCCGAACACCCTAACCACTAAGCCACGCGCCTTCACTGATGAGGATGTAAAGTGACTGAGAACAGAGTGACGCTGCAAACTTTGCTATGTTTCATATGCTTCTTTTCCCCTCCATTTCCGTATTACTTTCACCCTCTGCTCCTTCTGGCAACTTAACTTTTCTCTTTACCTTAACTCCAACCATTACTCAGCCTTCTGCTTCTTAGAATCCTCTGTCTTTTTCTCTCTGTCCGTCTCTCTTTCACTCTCTGTCTCTCTGTTTTTCCCTTCCCGCTCTCTTTTTCTATATACTCACACATATACATGTATACATGCATATAGATACATACACACACGCACACAATCTCTCTCTCTCTCTCTCTCTTTCTTGTCTTTTCCTCTCTATCCTTCTAAATTTACTATTATCAACACCGGCGCCTTCACCACCACCTTTTACATAACTACCGACTGTTTTCCCTCTACTCTGTCGGAGTCTCTTCCTCTAGTAGTGTGACAAAATATTGGTAGGTAGAAACATGTTATTTTATTAATATATAGGTTTGAATTTAGGACTACAGAGCTGGTGTCAATCCTTGAAATGCTATGATTACATTCTTTGCAGAATCCAGACAGATGCTCACGTAGTTAAAAATTATATATATATATATATATATATATATATATACGCACACATTTTCATCTTTTCAAAGTCCATAAACTCAATACAAGTAATATACTGAATCTTCGGTCAATACACATTTAGCAAGCACACATAGACTCACATAAACAAATTATTTTTAAAAAACTCTCCATGGAATATTTTAATCAATATAGAAAGCAGTTCGGTGGTTATATGAAGACTGATCAATGGTTAAACAACTCATAATATAGCAAATGAAATAATAATATACAAGAAATTATTTCTAGCTTTGGTCTAAAATAAATTTGGGATTATTTATATCCCCTCGAGAGAATACACGGAACAAACAATTGATGGATCAAAATGTCCACACAAGCGCAGACATGATTGTGTAGTAAGAACTTTGCTTCTCAACCACATGGTACCGAGTTCAGACCCACTGTGTGGTAGGTAAGTATGTTTTGGTATAGTCCCTGGACAGACCAGTGTCGTGAGAGTGAATTTCTTGATGGAAAGTGAGTGGAATTCCGTGACTGTATAATAAGAAGTTTGCTTCCCAACTGCACGATTCTGGGTTCATTCCCATTGCGTGGCACCTCGGGCAAGTGTCTTCTACTTTAATCTAGGACCGACCAAAGTTTTGTGAATGGATTTGCTAGAGAGAAACATGTGTTTGTGCGTGAGTGTGTGTGTATGTATGTGTGTGAGTGCGTGTATGTTTGTGTGTGTGTGTGTGTGAGTGAGTGTATATGTGTCTTTGTGTCTGTTTGTACCACCACCTCTTAACAACCGGTGTTAGTGTGTTTACTTCCCCGTAAGCTAGCGGTTCGGCAAAATAAACCGATAGAAGTATGAGACTTAAAAACTAAATAAGTACTGGGGTAGATTTGTCGTTCGACTAAAATTCGTTAAGGCTGTGCCCCAGTATGGCCGCAGTTGAATAACAGAAACAAATAAGAATTAAAAAATAAACGATACTAACAGAGTCAGTCAAACATTATATAACAGTCAATATATGGAAAAATAAATTACCTCGCAGGGTCAATTTGGCTCATAATGCACGTGCAACAAAATAATTCAGATGTTGCTGTGAAATAACGCTGGGGTGATAAGCCTTCGAGAGAATGTACGTGTTCAATAACCAAAGGATTCCTATTCAAACCTACATGATGCTCATGAAGCTTTGATAAGTCAGAAGTAGGCTTGCTTCTGCCCAAACCGTTTACATAAATTTCCACGTACGTTAATTACCAAATCTACCCACTTCACACCAACTGAATTATTCCTAATTGTTACACAAAGAGTGCGTTGATATATATATATGTGTGAATGTGTGTGTACACACGTAATACATATAAATATATACGCATATATATATATATATATATATA
>NC_068984.1:87918559-87919429 GCF_001194135.2 Octopus bimaculoides | reverse complement strand
TATATATATATATATATATATATATATATATATATATGTATGTATGTATGTATGTATGTATGTATGTATATCACGTATGTATGAAAAGATACAAAGTTTGATTTTTCCAACTATTCTTTGTCTGCGTCTGTGTTCCTTGTTGACTATTTCCTTGCATGTGTAAATTCGAACACTTCAGTCATAACTTTACGTGCCGAATTCAAAGAATTGATTGAAGTAAATAAACGAATAAAGTCTTTATTTTGCCACAAGGACAAAATAAATACTCATCGCTCATGTGCATTAACAAATAAAAAAGAAAAGAAAACATAGCGATGCGCATTTACAAAAACAACATTCACATACACTCTGTGTGTGTGTGTGTGTGTGTACGTGTGTGTGTGCGTTGTAAGTGAGTGAGTGAGTGAATGAGTGAGTGAGTGTGTGTGTGTGTGTGTCTGTGTGTGTGTATGCATTCGCGCGTGCCTGTGTCTGTCTGAGCCTATGTATTCGCTTGGAGAGAACAGGAAAGTTTTAGCAAATCGATCTGTATTTACCGATTCATCAAGTTAGATTTTTAACATAGAATGAACCAATTCGACATACCGGATTGCATCAATAAATGTAAACAGAGATACTTTAACGGACATTATCACACACATTCACGTGCACAAAGACGCGAGGACGAATACGCTCATTCATATATTATGTATGTATGTATGTATGTATGTATGTATGTATGTATGTATGTATGTATGTATGTACGTATGTATGTATGTATGAATCTTTGTATGTATGTACGTATGTATGTATATGTGTGTGTGGATGTATATAGAATGTATGCAAATATATATATATATATATATATATATATATATATATATATATATA
>NC_068984.1:87914525-87918226 GCF_001194135.2 Octopus bimaculoides | reverse complement strand
AGAGAGAGAGAGAGAGAGAGAGAGAGAGAGAGAGAGAGAGAAAGAGAGACAAAGAGACAGAAACAAAGAGAGAGAGACAGAGAGAGAACCGTGAGAGAAAGAGAGACAGGTATACACACAGCTTATACCTATAATTCTGCCACTCAATGAAGGAGCAGACTGCCCAGAACGACAGCTACCCTCCACATTAGTCTGATGCTCTCTATTTCCAAACATCTCCGACCCATCTTGGTGACTCTGAAGAATGTCTCTTTTATATGGAATTTCTCACTCAGTAATCGTTCAAAAGTTTAACGTATAAACCCATTTTTTGTTCACAAATTCAGCCACATCAAACACCTTCAGATTTTTCTTATGACTTCCTCGTATTGGAAAAATTCAGTCCTTAGTCCTCTCAGTTTCGTTCGCCTCTCAATCTCGTTCTTTTATTCTTGCTCTTGAAACGTAGAGCGATCGTGTCAATGGAGTGAGCTTTAAAGCAAGACCTGTTCTACAGGTGTAGCTGCTGTTCGACATAATTCCATAGATTAGAGATTTGCTGACATGTTAGGTGTATGTCATGATCCTAATCTGAAAGCCTGAGAAAGTCTGTTTAGTATATTATCAACGTTCGCTCGAAATATCTCCAATGTCATCTTCTCTTACATCTTCCATTAACATTCTATAGAATGCTACGGTTGATCTAACGACCACACTGACCAGATATCAAGCGTAAATACCGACTGCAACACTCCAGATAGCAAACACAAATATTCAGTGTACGCAGATCACACAGATTCGGGGTCGCTGTTCAGAATGAGACAAAAGGTTGAAATGCATGTCTGAGAACCGATATGCCACGGAGAAAGACACAGTGATAAAGAAGTAACATATAATTGAAGCATTCATCATCTTTGCATGACCTTTCAAATATACTTCCTTTCAATTCATTTCTGGTCATCAATTTATTCCAATTTCCATCAACTTGAAGATCTGAAGCGAGTAACTTAACCTTTAGATCAGCTACAAACACTATGTACTCACTTCTCCATGTGCCCACGATTTTCCTTGTTAGATATTTATACTACAACTATCTCAAGCTTGGAGGAGGACCAGGTATCACAAAGTGACAAAGGTATCTGGGCTTGTGTTCTTGATGTAGCAAACAGGATCGTTTCAGCGCCCAACAAAGTGCTAGTGGGATAACTGCCAGGCATCAAACTTTAGGGACAGACTAAGTTCTCTTCACATTGTTCTGCTCTAGTCCAATGGATGAGTTGCTATTTGTCATTTGATCTGTTGAAACTATCAGCTAAGACACCTTTATGTGTACGCTTTATTCTCTGCTAGCTCAAGTAAGGAAAGGGTACCGCTAGAAACTGGAGCAGCTGCGGCTGGAATGTTTTTTGATCATAGGTCATTTCAATCACGGATAATCAAGGTCTAAACAACGGCATCGTTCACTTACAAATATAAAATTTGTGGTTTAGCTCTTGGTGATTTTCACAAAATGCTCTAAGATGGGAATGCTTAACGTAAAGCGTGTGTAACGCGAAATGATTTCGGCAAGTAAGCATTTACTCCGACTATTAAGAAGATACCATTATTTCATGTTGCAATGCAACCGCTGAAGATAGAGCAGAAACAGTTGTGTCTACAACAGCTCCAAATAGCGATGGTTATCTCTATCAAACGTTTTCAATTTTATCTAAATTGATGAAACTATGCAAAAGTTGTATTTACTCGCTAGCATCTATACAATATATCACACACGATGAAGGTTATACTGGATTCATCCACGGGAAATGGCATAATCAATGTTTTTGTTCGACGACATTATGAAATGCATGTTACTCCTTTAAACAAAAGATTCAAAAACAATTTAATAACACAATAAGTTTTAAATCGTCCTCTCTGTACCTCCTACTCGTAAGTAGCAGGTCAACTTCCAGTTTACGAAGGTGGGAACACTCCAAGTCTATTGCTTATTGCAGTACAAGTCAACCAAGACAATAGTTAGGTAAATACCAACACAGTCAGAAGGGTAGACAATCCAATACAGAAGCTGTGTTCTATGTGCGGCTGCTTACAACCTTCTGTATTTGAAGATGTTCTAAATCTTTCGCACCACTGCACTTTTTCTGCTGTAAATCACAGCAAAACACAGGGGTAGGTAACTGAAGACCTTGAATATTTACCCTGTTTCTCCAGCCTCATATTTTCTTTCACCCAGAGGACTTTGAGAGAAATAATATTCAAGATGGTTTTGAATTTGTTTTATATCACCTGAATTTTTAAAAAGATAATATTGTCTATCTAGACACGTTGCATTCGTTGATTGTAATTTCAGTCAACTCGTCTTCTTCATGAAGTTCACAGCAACACAACACAATATTTGGACAGCATTTTGTCCACATTCCTTAGCTCAATGCTTCCTAAGGCACAATATCTTAACTAATTAAAATGAAGTCCTTTCTCACCTGCTTATCTATGGCCTTATAGCTTTAATTCTTTCCTCAAAATCTGTATTTTTAGTTTCTGAGGAAAGCGACGATAGCTTTATTACACATTCTTCTGTGTATTCTCCTTCTCACTATTCACATTTTGCCTATTTATCTACCTCATCTTAATAACATTATACTGATGTATGTTCTTCTCAGTAGCTGGTCTAAATATGTACTTCTCTTCACATTTGCTTTTATTGTTCTCCTTTCCTTTTATCGTATTTAATTTTGTTCTTGTCAATATTACCTTTGTTGACTGTGTTAACTTGTGGACGTTGTTGTTAGTATTGCCTTGCAAATTATATTTTATACTTTTGTGATGTTAGTGTAGTTGCTGTTAACATTTACTGTGGTTATCTCCTTCCTTTCCCCTGAGAGAGTGAAAAGGCAACTACTTCTATTATTGGAAAAATTGCTAGAAATAATAACTGACTCTCCCTCAAACCATACCCTCCATCTTAAGCGATGGTAAGACAGATTGGATAATGTATGATAAGTGTATATCTGAAAAACTGAAGGAAAAAGGGATGGGTTGACTGAGAATGTCTTTGATCATTGTTCTGTTTGGTCAGAGTTGACTTACGGCTAAGCAACAACAACAATAACAACAATATCAATCTCTGCCACTATCACCAGCATAGCCTTACTGAAAGTGTATTCCTCGCTTCGCGACTAACTTGAGAAATTACAAATAACACAATTCTTCTGGAAACGGTGAAGGTAGACAACAATGTAGGACTCATCCTTTTCTTTGATATATTAATAGTAAACACAATGTGCCTTATGTTGGATAAAACAAATATTATTATGTGTCCAAACATGAGCAATTTCAGAACACGCCAGAACACGTGTTTTTGATAATATCCAACATTAGCAATGATTTCTAACTTTGGCGCAAGTGAGAAAGTGAGAAATCTGTTAGCATAACACTAGCAGAATTATACTGATACTTATTATCGACCTAGGTGAGATGAAAGGAAAAGCTGACCTCGTCGAGATTTAAATTCAGAAGATAAAAGGATGTCACAAATTACCTCACAATATATTGTCCGTTGCTTTACTGATTCCGACACGTATCATTATGGCTATTATTCACAGGGCATTGTTGCGACACACACGCACACACGCACACACACACACACACACACACACACACACACACACACACACATGCACACACACATACACACATACCTACACACACACACACGAATATAT
>NC_068984.1:87910164-87912664 GCF_001194135.2 Octopus bimaculoides | reverse complement strand
TTAGACCAAAATTCAATATCCTAAGTTGCCCACGTAGTTCACTCAGGGCTATGATGCAACGATCCCACAAAACGCTTCTATAAATTGGATAGTATTTGCCCAGCAATCCCTGCTAGATCCGTATGAGAATCGTGAAGTATGCCTTCGTGCATCATCCAACTTCCAAGCTCTCCCAAACTACAATAAGTTTTTCAACTCCCTTTCCAAAATAACTTCTGACCCCATTTTTTCTATATATTCCTTTCTTCCATATATCAGCTATGACGGTTCTAAGGGAATACATTCACATTTACTACTCGATTAGCTCGATGAGCGTCTAACTTTGCACTACAACCAGAGAAATATATTCCATTATTATCTCTCTCCATTCTACCAGGCTTACCTCCATGAATTTTTATATACCAAAAGCAAAAGTACCTCCAACAAGCTTCGAATCAATAAGACAGTCAGCATAATCAACCTTCAGGTTGAATTATGACTTCTAGCCTTTCCCTACCTCTTTGATCGATGGTTAGTGGTTAGATTGCACTATCATGGTGAGTGCTGATGAAACTCCGAGTAACCCACGCTCTATCAACTCTGTTATTTCCCAGGGTTCAATTAAGTCCATCACACTCTTCGTCCTGTACATTAATGGCCTACTCGCTTCCACCTTCACCAACTTCCACGCACATGATAACATTCACACATATGAAAGTGTCTTCATACCTTCACACCAAAATCGAGTACATAGACTGACACATTGAAAACATTCTTGGTTCTTTCAACAGCAAAAACAAAACAAAAAAAAAACAAACAAAAAAACAAACAAATGACTTACCGTTTCTGCACCTTATACTCCTCAAATAAGAGTAACATTCAACTAGGATTCTTGCGAACTAGAGTTCTTGTAGCCCGGTTCAAGAATCGAAACTTACTACTTCATGATTGTGAGCCCTACGCTCGATCCACTGAATCATGCACCTTCACTTTCTGACAATAAATCTGTCCTTTTTACTTAATGACATATTAATTCTAGAGAATTATTGATTCTTGAGATTATCTCCCCTTCTTAAGTGCAGCTTGTCTTAGTTGCCACTACCACTGAATATTCTTTTCCTGGTGAATACGCATATTCAATACAGCAAAAACTACATCACAAAATCTTCAGAGGCAGAGGATCTTCAAGCTTTCTTCAATTACTAACCTCTAGAAAGCTCAGGTGAGACTCACAATAGAACAATGAGTGCTCCCATATCTGGGAATGTATTTTTGCTTCATACACAAGCATTGTAAATCGTATCCTGAGAAAAGCCACTCAACAAACTGGCATAAAATCGCTCAGAAACATATTTTAAGTTGTGATATCCTCTCTCGTCTTTCACTACTACAATGATCTCTGAGCCTCAGATCTGACTAGCACTCTCGACTCACTCGTTTCTTTTCTTCTCGTTATTCACATTCTGTCCAAGACCCAGACTTTGCACTAACCACTACCCTCTGGATTCCCTGTCTGCAAGTCTCTTTCCTGCATTCATTGATTTGCAACAGTCTAAACAAGAAGTTAACGGCATTAATCTCACTGATTTAGGAGGGCCTGCGCTGACCACTTCACAGCCCTTTTCTTCAGTTGAAACTAATAAAAACAAACAAACAAAAAAAAACAAACTAACTCTTCCTACTACTTCATATAATAACGAAGGTAAATGAGATAATGAAGGCTTTTATCGGTCACACGACCTGCTAGAATTAGCAGCCAAATGATCTTCAAATTTTACCCTACCCTATCTTTAACATGAACACTTGACCATATATTGTGTCTTTTATAGAGATTACACGCACTGGTACCAAAGTCTGAGATGAGGATTATTCGATATGTTACTTCTTACTGCAGCAACTTGATTTCTTCTCCAAACGGCAAGGGCACTGCATTCTCCATTGTAAGTGTGTGAAAAATACACCAGATAAAAGGGGGACTGGTAACGGCTGGGATGCTGAATATTCAAAAGAATAAAGGGAAACCGAACACTACACGTAGTGATGAATCTACATGAAATAAACTTCAAAACCTGTAAAATTTAGTTTTCCAGTTTCAATTTTCTCATAAATACTTTGAAATAACACCATTTACGGCAGTTTCACATAATTACATTTCAAAACAATACCATAGCAATAACCAAACAACAACAACAACAACAACAACAACTACAGCAGCAGCAGCAGCAGCAGCAGCAGCAACAACAGCAGTTTTACAAAGTAGAACTGTCAACGGTGTGCTTTGCACCAAATTGATTAACAATATACGGACATAAATTTAACTTAAAAACAAATATATACGTACTGCAATATTGGCAATCTACAAATACTTTCATGGCAACAAAAAATGTGTTATCATCCCATGATATTCACAAGAAACAAAATTACAAGCCCAACACAGGATTTCTGAAACCCTTAATTGCAGCCACGATAGTATGGTATGTGACAAACAAACTCGAGAGGAGTATAGAATATATATATATAT
>NC_068984.1:87907692-87909943 GCF_001194135.2 Octopus bimaculoides | reverse complement strand
ATATATATATATATATATATATATATATATAATGCACATGGTACATATAACATTGATGCTACACACAACAATCGATCATTAATAGAGCAGAACGACGCACAAGAAAGACACGCTTTTAATACGAGAACCAATATAAAGAGACACATTGACGTACAAAACATATAGATTCCAACACCGACCCGACATCTCCCATGCCAGGTTACAGATCCCGATTGCATCACTTTAACACACTATCAGACACCAACAGTATAAATAACATGAAAATTGGCACAATAGCACAGTAAGTAAACTTTATATCCTGAACATCCGTCATTGAAGCATACCTCACTAAACTAACTACAGCAATATTTTCCCACAAATCATCGTTTATTTCATACAACTATCTCCAATAATTGCATGATAGTCGAGGATCATGTTCTTTACTACCTCCATAGCCACATAACAAACACACATTCCCTCCTAACCATCTACCGATCAGTTTCACAGTATACTCGTATATCAATGAATGAAACAAAAATATTTTTACAAGCTCAGTTTGTAAAGCCCAGTGGACTCATTTCCACTAATAAACAGTATTATAGTTCACAAAATTCATGAACAATTCAGTCATTGATACATACACTGCAGTACAAAGTTTCAACCAAATAATTATGGACGTATAAAAAAATACATCCCACACAACAAAATAAAAGACCCCGATTATACAATGGAAACAGCCAACATGATAAATAAAAGAGATGTCCACAAATATAATAGATAACATTCGGCATCAGACAACTCGACAAAGAAAATCTATTGATAAACAGAAACCTGGCAACCATTTATCTCTGCATAAGTCACAAAACAAGCAGCAAAACGTTACACAGAATAATTAGAATTATTCACAATTAGAAGACCTCTACGTGGTCGTTGGGATTGTAGGCAGTAGCAGCCAAATCTTCTTCAAACTACACCTTACCGTCTTATCGAAGAAATGATACATTGAATATTATAACCTTAGATTAATTCCTTTTTTGGAATTGTATCTCGAAGAACATACAAAGCTATAATAATAGCATGTAAATACTGGGTATTTGTAATATATATAAAAACAAGGCGCAATGGTCACACTATGAACACCTTTTGTCAAAAACCTGCCTGATCAGGACTGACCTAGTGATGAACAGTAACAACAAACACTACAGCTGCCACACTTCCCCGTATGTCACAAAATGGGTCACAAATAGCATGTCTACACACCAATATCTAGCTTTTATATAATGTTCTTCGAAACTCAACCTCCAAATAACACACGACAAAGACAGACGCACAAACGAATAATGCACACTTCCCACTTGCTCCATGGCCTCGGGGCCTGACAAAATCGCCAGTATATTCCTAAACACACAAGATTTGAAAGAATAACTGCAACCTCAACATCTGCAGCTACTTGTACCAACCACTGCCTAAGAAGTGGCCAAAATTTTCTAAATTACAGTTGCATAAAACATTCATGCTGCAACATCAAGAAACCTATCACTCTACTGTGCACATAAACAATTTAGAAAGACACGTATTTGATATCATTAACCTACTTAGCTCCTTTGTAAATCAGAGGTATTCAGTCACTCACTTAACTGCTATGATAGTCAAACGTACCGCATGCCAAAGTAATAATGGTTTCATATTTTTCCACAAGGGCAGCAACTTGGCGGGAGGGGGTAAGTCGATTACATCGACCCCCAATGTTCAACTGGTACTTATTTTATCGACCCCGAAAGGATGAAAGGTAAAGTCGACCTCGGCGGAGTTTGAACTCAGAACGACGGACGAAATTCTGCCATCTCACCGCCTTTAATGCCAAAGTAACAACAACAACAACAACAATAATAATAATAATAATTTGAATAGAGCGCCCAGCAGAACTGCTACAAAAGGTTTGCCTCCGTTACACGGCCAGAATAAATAAGAAAGTATTAGACAGCTGAAAAGAACGAATAGCATGGAACCTTGGAACCGTAGGCTGCTGGTTGTAAACCCGCTACGCACACAAAGTCGCAAGAGTTCCAACAAAACCTGTGATAAAGAGAAAATGAAATTGCATGAAGCCTTTACCGACAAAGCTACCCGAAACACATACTATTTACTTCCACATTGATATCAACAAAACTATCGACTTCGTTTTCTGCTATCCACTTATGCACAACGTACCTAAATTAATACACACACACACACACACACACACACACACACACACACACACACACACACA
>NC_068984.1:87899784-87907022 GCF_001194135.2 Octopus bimaculoides | reverse complement strand
GAGCTTTAGGTGTTTTCGCTCAATAAACACTCACAACGCCCGGTCTGGGAATCGAAACCGCGATCCTAATACCGCGAGACCGCTGCCCTAACCATTGGGCCATTGCGCCCCCACATATATATATTAAGACATCTTAAAATGCAAAATGTTAATTAAAGTAGATCTTATCTCATTAATCCCCTGTCTTGTACAAATACAATACATCTAGTATTTTCTTCACAGAGGTGTCATAAAGGTAGGTAGGCTTATTAACTATGTTAAATTGTACCGACACGAAATTACTACACCTTGACACAAACTCACATAGATGATATCCTATTCGCACTCACATCATAACTGCACAACCACCGCAACCGTACATCAACCAGCTCGAAACTTGGATTACTTAGGGTACTCACAGCTATATGTTACGCCAACAGAGCGTAACAATAGTGGTGTATAAACATTATATTAAATCCAACAAGAATTATACTAATCGACTTGTTAAGATTATCTCTTCAGATTTTCTATAGAAATTATAGTCAGCACTGATTTGTTATGATGTTTCGCATCCGAGTACGCCTAATGCAAGCAACAATGAGATCGAAGATGAAAATTGGGTTGTGAGTGTATATGCCATATTTCAGGCCTTCTTGCTCCTTCATCAGCGCCACATCCAAACCATTAATCATTCGCGAACTCATTGCTTAAATAGCCTCAGAATATAGTGGTATAACATTATTGAATATACCAATTTTGCATATTAAACACATTCCTGGCAGCTGGTACGTACATATTAATGATTTGTAGGGACAACATATTCCCTTATGCAACCATAATAAACAACAAAAATTAGCTAACAGAAATAACTGAAAGTTGTCAGTGGCTTGTATTTGTATAACATGGACAAAAACAGGTATGTCAAATGCCATATAACATAGATTCTCGATTCATTAAAATTATCTGCGCTTCTTGATGATGTATCACCAAATGGCAACTAAGACAAGCTGCACTTAAGAAGGGGAGATAATCTCAAGAATCAATAATTCTCCAGAATTAATGTCATTAAGTAAAAAGGACAGATTTATTGTCAGGAAGTGAATGTGCATGTCTCAGTGGATAGAGCGTAGGGCTCACAATCATGAAGTAGTAAGTTTCGATTCCCGAACCGGGTTGAGTGTTGTGTTCTTGAACAAGACACTTTATTTCAGTGAAGGCGCATGGTTTAGTAGTTAGAGCGTAGGGCTCATAATCATGAGGTAATGAGTTTCGATTCCCGGACCGGGCTGTGTATTGTGTTTTTGAGCAAGACACTTTATTTCACGTTGTTCCAGTTCACTCAGCTGCAGAAATGAGTTGCAACATCACTGGTACCAAGCTGTATCGGCCTTTGCCTTTTCCTTGAATAACATCGGTGGCGTGGAGATGGGAGGCTGGTATGCATGGGCGACTGCTGGTTTTCCCTAAACAACCTTGCCCAGACTTGTGCCTCAGAGGGTAACTTTCTAGGTGCAATCCCATATCATTCATGGCCGAAGGGGATCTTTATTGTCAAGAAATAAGAGGGCAGTCATGGCACGTGTTCCTACACCAATAGGTGTCATCAGCACGGCAACAATCCGACCTTCTCTCCGGTAACCAAAGACTTAGACTTATATAAAAAAAAGAACAGAAAACGTTTATGGCTTAGGTAATTTGTATAATTAAAAAAAAAAAAATTAAGCGAAATAACTCAAAGTGGATTGTGGTATGTATATTTGAATAACATTGACAAAGTATGTCAAATAACATACAATTTAAATTTTTGATTCATTAACATTATCTGCTTCTTGAAGATATGTTAAATGGCAATTAAGATCAGCTCTACTTAAGAAGAGGAGATAATCTTGAGAACCAAAATTTCTCCAAAACTGACTTGTCATTACAGAGAAAGACAAGCTTAGTTTGTTTTTATCTAAATTATGCAAATTACTCAACCCATAAATCTTTTTTACTATTTTTCATATAAGTCTAAGCCATTTGGTTAATAGAAATTAAATCGGACAACTGTTGTGCTGTTAACGGCCGTTGAATTAGAAACGCCAATCGATGTCTCTCCTCTTATCTCCAGACAATAATTCTGTCCTTTTCTTACATGGCATGTCAGTTTTAGAAAATCTTTGATTCTTGAAATTATCTCCTCTTCTCAAGTGGAGCTGGTTTTAATTACCATTTGGTAATTATGATACATCCTCCTGAAGTGGAGATAATTTTAATAAATCAACAATTTATGTTGTATGCTATTTGACATTTTTGTATTTGCCTAAGGAATTATACTTGCCTCACCCCTTAGTTTCCAAAAGTGTATTTTCACATAGCTGCCAAAAAACTGTACCGTCGTAAATACGCCAAGGATACTTTAGTTAACATAGTGCTTTATACAGACTAAAAGGACGGGGTAACCACGGCTGAACTATTTTGATCGTAGGTCTACTCGATCGAGATTAACCTGGAGCTAAAACAACAACAGCAGCAACAAAGAACAAAATACTGCACACTTCACATCATTTCGGTCCACCCAATATAAAAGACGGACATAACGAAACGAACTTAGTAAAAAAAACAGTTGACCCTCTGGATATGCAAGAGATAGAGTTCATTGTCGCAGCAAACTCAGTTATTCACGTTCCCCCTACCACCCGCAAAATCACTTTCAAAAGAACTTGTTCTCTCTTTCTCTCTGCTTTCTCTTCTTTCTCATTCCTCGTTTTTCTTCTCTCTCTATATCTCTTTCCGTCATTCCCTGTTGCCTCTCTTCCTCCCTCTCCTCCTCTCGCTCTGATGCACATCAGACAAACATAAAAAAACACATGCACACAGAATTAGCTGTAAGTATTTATAGCTTCATTAGCCCTAAACGTCACACTGTTGTGCATACAATTGTTTATAAGTGCAGAGGAATAGCAACTGGCGTGCTCCGACAGAATCTGCTTTGCTCACTACTAGAATTACAGTAATACAAAAATAGAACAGAAAGTGGAAAAGTTACATGTTCAAATAATGCTGTACTCCATACAAACCATTGTGATATTCTAGTGTACAATTTTCAGAAAAGTTAAGGCGTAGCATATCTGCAACAAAATGATCTATGGTTCACGCCTACCCGTTCTATCGACTGTGTGGCGTGGCTTTCTTCTCCTAGAACTGAAGTGGAGATACACAACCTATCGAAGATAAAACAGTAGATAGTACGATATGTGTACTTGGAGTAATTGAGTATCAACGATTTTATTTCTTCCAAACTGGATTATATTTGAAATACAGGGTTGGGACGAAATAATGAGAACTCCACTTTTTATTTAACTATTTTTTCTGTTGGCAATATGAAAAGTTCAAAACTGTTCTCGACTGTATACATATATGTTCATATGCAGTATTTATGCCTTATATTTCGTGATACAACCTTCTGATTTTCTTTTTCATTTTACAAATATTTATATTTAAATAAGTTAAAGTGCGTGACCATTCTGATTTCCAAAGAGATCATATTGCTGGAGCGCGGATGGTTGGAACTTTAGTCTCTAAAACTGTTGAATCGTTTTAACGTTTCTAGGGGTACAGTGTCTAAAAAAAAAACAAAGTAAAACCAAGAAACTGCAGAATAGCGAAATGTATTGTCTAAAAAAAAAGTCATCGTACACAGCAGCAAAAGTGACTGCAGAGCTAAATCACCACCTTACCAACCCTGCGTTAACCAAAACCGTTTACTGTGTACTCCACAAAGCTGAATACTAGGGGAAAGCTGCAATGGCTAAACCTCTCCAACTCAACAATGATAAGCGGAAAAGATGGTGTCAAGAATATTAGAAATGGTGAATGACTCAAAGGAATAATGTCATCAGGGTGCCTTTGTGTCTGAAGACATTCCAAACAAGCCTTCAAACCCGACTGCTCTTCTACTGTGAACATGAAAGTAGCTCTGTGATGATTTAGGTAGGCATATCATGAAATTCTCTTGGTCCTTTAGCTATTCTACATGACCAGATTTAACGCCAAAGGCAATCTTAATATTTTGACTGATCGTGTCCATCCTATGATCAATCGTTGTTCTCTGATTGTTGCGCTATCTTCAAGGACGATACTGCGCCGATACCCAAAACTTATGCAATTCCAAATTGGTATGAAGAGCTTAAAAGTGAAGGAGACCACTTGAACTGGCTCCACAATCATCTGTTCTCAATATAATTCAACGTTTAAAGTGCATTTTGGAGCAATAACTGAAGGGCCACTTCCCTCTACCATCGTCGCTGAAAACGTTTGACTCATAGAATGGCTCAAAATTCCCCTAACAACCGTTCAGAATCTGTACGAGTCAATTCCTCGACATAGTACTGCTGTGATCAATGCGAAAGGTAGATCAACTCCGTATTAAATAATAAAGCTTCTATTTAACAATATGTTTCCATTATTTTGTTCAATATCGTTCTGCTGTTATTCCAATTATATTGTTAATTAATTAATTTCTCTCGTCTAAACGGTTTGACTGGTTTAATGTAAATGAAGCATGATACGGCTTTAGGCGGTTTCTTAATGAAAATTATGCGAGAAATTATACTGCATTCAAATTATGGTCAGACCACAACAGTTAGTAGCGTGTATCCCAGTACAATGTTCGCTAACCGGATTACTGGTGCTTCTGGTTAAAAATGTGTATGGTGTTTACAAAATGATGTAAAAGTGATGTTTTAAGGTGTTATAGAAGTGTCTGGGTATTTGGAGGTTAGCTGTAGTATTTGACAGATCTTGTGCTTGTTGATTCCAGGCTCTATTTTTAACTTGGGCTTTTACAGAAACCACATTTTAGTAGAATTAAATATATTTCTAGAGTTATTCATGAAAATGATTTCATGTAGACAGTTTAGCCATTTAAGAACACACACGCAATTTATTGCATTCAATTATCTTTTATCCCTTATAGTCCTGTCCATTATAAGGGCCATTGTCGCGGACGGTACTATAAGGAATAAAAACTCGCAGAAGGGCTAAGGAAGCTTTTGTGATTTCATAGTACACGATACTTAAGAAATAAATGATCAGTGGATGTAACAGTTTTTTGTGTTAAGTTACTAAAATAATTCTCCTGTGATATAATTGTAAATAAATTTTCATTTATGAATTTAAAGAAAGTTACATTCAAAATATATTATTTCTAATATTTAAGTGAATGCTTTAAGTGATTCAAGAACATTAAACTATTGTCAAATAACTACCACACATTTGTGGAAGGTCTTTAGGTAACTTCGTATAATAGTTTTTAATTTGTTCGCATTTTAAATCCTACCTTTATCTGATCATTCAGTACTCAAATAAGTAATTTTTATGTGAATTTCTTTGAGGGATGTCTTTTTTTTATAACCAAGTCATGAAGAAGAGCTGTACTGATAACCCTTTTCAAGGCCTCCGAAACGGATGGTAAAAATATACTTAACGAGGAATGTTTCCTCAAAACAGTGAACTGTTTCAAAGCTTGCAAAGCAGTGAATTCTCTTAAGGCTACTCAGAACCAAGTGGTTGTGATAAACCGGGTCGCAGATTAAGTCTACTATCAAATAGGCTACAGCAGTATTTGAACTCAGAATGCACAGAGCCAGAAACAATACCGCAAGACACCTCTTCTGATGTTGTAACGGTTTCATCAGTCCACTACCTTAGACCGGTTCTTTGTTTATTGATCCTAGAAGAATGAAAGCAATCCAAGAAATATGTGAAAACGAAATAAAAAAAAAAACGACAAATTAAAATGGTCAATCAGATTTCATTAAAAAAGTTAATGAAATGTAATTAGCTTTTGTGATTATTCTCTACTCATTCTCCTAGAAACAAGATAATTAGGAGCAATGTTCTAATTATTTCACTCTTCTGTGATGTAGTATAACGTTGACTAAAAAGACACTTTTCCCAGCATTGCTTTAATTCAACTAGATGTAATGAAGACGTAGCAGACGATTCTTGGTAACTTACCTGCAGCAGACTAATGTTCTGTACAGGAGAAGGGTTGTCTCTTATCCATTTAACAGTATGCAAATCAATCTTTATTGATTTTAGTATTTCGAGACTGGATTAATTATTTATTATGCTGTTCTACTAAATTTCTAATCGGTTTCATTTTCGTAAAGATATTCTGGGAAAGCATATTAGAAGATACTGGAAAATAATTTTAAGAAACAACACTATCATTCTCATTTAAACATGTGTATAGACACTTCTAAACCTTATGAAACATAGCAAAATATATTACTTGGGAAAGGGAAAAAAGTTTTCGTGAGTTGGAAGAACCGTTAGGAAGCCAGACAAAGTGCTTAGCATATTTCGTCCGACTTTACGTTTTGTGTTCAAATGCCGCCGAGGTCGCTTTGCCTTTCATCTCTTTGCCTTTCATCCCTTTGCCTTTCATCCCTTTGGGGTCGGTGAAATAAGTACCAGTTGATCACTGGGGTTGATATAATCAATTAGCCCACCTATGACGAGCAGACATAGACATCCCTTCCATTTTCCATCCTTGACCCAGCGGTAGAGAGAGGATTGGAGTGATTGTAGAAGAGACAGCTGAGGTGACTGGAACGAAGAGTATTTCCCCAAAAAACAGTGCGTTACTCATTCTAGAAATCGAACTTACAACCTTATGACCGTAAGTCCAACACACCAAAACTTCTAAACGTATACATGAATGTATAATATAGATGATGGTATATACAAAGTATATACATGCAGATACATATACACAGGTGTATTTACACACACACACACACGCACACACACGAACACACACACGAACACACACACACACACACATACACACGAACACACACACACACACGAACACGCACACATACGCGGAAATGCTGAAAAGTTCCTGGCTTTAAAGGCAAGGCGAAGACCTAATTGGAGGCCTAACCTCCCGAATTCTTTTACAGTGCTTAGAAAAACTGAAAGACCGCTGCAATAAGTGTGTGAATCTGAGTGGGGAATATCTTGAATAAAATCATCATAATTAACTGATCCTCCTGTATTTTCTATTACCCAAAGCCAGGAATTTTTCAGCAGCACCTCATATATATATATAGAGATAGATAGATAGATAGATAAATAGATAGATAGATCGATAGATAGATAGATAGATAGATAGATAGATAGATGGATAGATAGATAGATAGTTATATACATATATGTATATATATATATGTGTGTGTGTGTGTGTGTGTGTGTGTGTGTGTGTGTGT
>NC_068984.1:87866880-87898882 GCF_001194135.2 Octopus bimaculoides | reverse complement strand
TATAGAGAGAGAGAGAGAGAGAGAGAGAGAGAGAGAGAGAGAGATAGATAGATAGATAGATAGATAGAGATATAAATATATACACGTGTATATGTTCAAGTATTATAAATGCAGGTGGCAGAAACACTGGGATGTATACAAAGTGTTACAATTCATCACTGTTAACAGAGAAAGTACAATAATAATTTACAACTTTTTCGATGACTATAATGATAAGTTCAACAAATCCTACTAGTCTAATATGTTGGTAAATAAGGCTGATTATCCGTTGATTGATACATATGATAATAAAAATTCAAGTAATTAGTACGTTCGGTTTACAGCAGAGAGATTGTTAAAGAGAAGAGGCATTCGCTCAAAAAACTTCATATTTTCAGGCTTTTCAAAAACGTAGTTATCTCTCCTCCTCATCCTTGTAGCTGCGTCAAGGGAATTCATATATCTCATGCATGATTATCTGAGAGAATAGTAGCTTAATTAAAAAGAAAAAAAAACAACAAACATACGCAATATCCGAAAGAAAACTTTTCACAATACCGTTATATTTCTCTAGTGTAGAACACATCTAACACCTCTATTTACTAGAAGCAAAAATCGTAGAAAAACCTCAAATTGGACTGAAGGAGAAAAACATTGATATTATAGTTGAAATGGAGTTTCTGTTAATCCTTGTGTATAGTTTTCATACCTTGGAGAGCATCCTTCTCGGAACAAAATACTTGTAGAACGTACCTAAGAAAAGCAATAATCTTGATTGGCAAATTCCTGTGGAGAATTTAAGCCATCATCGAGTTTCTGCTTTTATTTTTCCCACATTGTAACAACTGGAAGTTGCTCAACCCTTTTCACATCTATAAAACACCTTTTCATCGCGTATCAATCGCATACATACCATATAAGAACATCTACTTTCTTATTCTAATTCTGTAAAATTGGTAAGAAGAGTATAATCAATATGTTTTGTATTAGTCTTTTCAGTGGAAAAAAAAAAGGGAACGGAATCTGTTTTCTCATACATTAGCTTATTAAATGAGTTGTATTCTAAAAATATATATCTGAATCTTGTTTCATTATATATCTTATAGTACTCTAAGTGATAGTCCTGATTGTATTGAAGTCTTTTGTTCATATCTTCTCAAAGATATTAATGGTGTCAGAGAAATGCTTATTTTAGGGATCGAACTTACGTCATTCCCTCGGTTCACCAAAGCCTTTTCTTTTTACACTTTCTGTTATATTGTTCACATTAAAGGTTATAACCATTAGTATATAATAAATACTTTACACTAATTTAAAGATATATTTTGGTTTCGTTTTCAAAAGATAGAATACAATAATGCTTAATGATTGAGAGAAAAATATATCTTGAGTTCATGTGGTGTATATATTATTTCTATATATTTTATCGGAGTTCCCATTCAGTAAAAACTAAGGACATTGTGTTTTGGACTATTAAATAGTATCTTTGCACTTTCTAACATTAAGTACTCTTTTAACAAATGTCATAAACCATAGGTTATAATCAACAAATTTTATATATGTAAACATAAAGACCGAAATTTTGATCGATAGAATAGAGATCGATTTCGCTACAAAAAGAATTATTCTAAATATTTTTTTGCCCTACCTTTTAACATATGCATCAAAATCTATAAACAGCAGGAATATGCAAGCAGGATAAATACTAAACTCTCGACTACCATTAGTGTTATTACAAATGTTTTCCTTTACCGATTAAAACATTATTACAATAATTCGTGAAAGAGGGAGCACTGCTAGAAATATAAATCAAGTCTCCCGTAAGTCACATCTTGTCTTAAATGATGAGTGGAATTTCATTTCATGAGTGGTAGTTTTTTTTATATTATTTCTCAGCAAACTGTAAAGCGCGTTAAATATTTTGCTACACTTTGTGCATAAATTTGTTTTCAAAATGATAAAAACGATTTTTATATATTCTAGTCTATAAATATAAATAATTTGAACTACAGAAAATTATTAAGTAATTACATTTGTATTCAATAAAAGAAGAAAAATGATCAAAGAGAAACCTGAACTTGATGTTTTTTTAGTAACTTTATTTTATGTTCAGACGTATTTGATATAAACATAGCCCGAGTTCATCTTTTACAGTTTACAGTTTTTTTTGTTTTATTAAAACTTTCTTTAAATTTTATTTGTTTTTTTTTTCACATTCAAAACATATTTTTATTGTTTTTGCTGAGCACCCGCGACCTTGCTATTGTAGTGTAATAGTTTAAGCTGTAAATATAAATTTGAGTTGCAAATTTTCTGCACTGTTTAACGTAATAGTATATTTTGTAAATAATATGCTGAGTTTAGATATACTAAACTACTAAATTCTATTTTTTCTGCCTGATACATTTATATATAAAATATTTATGACTTAATTATATAAAATCCATTGTGGTTGATTGTGTTTTATGAAACCTCTGCCAATAATTGAAAAATATCTGGTCTTTAATTTTATCACTCACCTGGAAATCGAGTGATCATAAAATTAGTGCCTTAAACACTTCACTGGAAGTGAATCAGAATATTCCTGGACTGATATAAATAGTCACCTTCTTCATTGGTAAATTCTTCAATGCTTAAAAAAAAGACAGATAGATGAATTTCCAAAATGTGATAATTTCCATAACATTAAATTTCAATTTATTATTTTGCATTATAACTTGCATTGTAAAATAAGTTATTTTTAAAAATAACTACTTATACAACTACAGAATGTAATTACAAAACTGTTTATTTTCGAGATACTATCACCTTGTTTTATATTGTTACTAAATTTTTTACACTTAATCATTTTTGTAAAAGCTTGCTGTTTCCATTTTAAACAGAAAATAACTCTGATGATAACATTTTGGTTTTGATATTGAATCAAAGCAGTAATTGAAGGTCTTTTGGTAAAGATCCAGTAATAATATGTAACAGATATTAATGAAACATTAGATAAGGTTTAATTGATCATAAAGGAAATGTTAAACGCTATGACATATTTTACATTAGACAGCTAACATATATTTACCATTTTATAATTTCGTTAATTTTAGCCCCTTTCATGCTTAAATTATGACGGGTAGGCTGTTCTAAAGTGCAAATATTTAACTAAAATGTTTCGTGTTTTGTTTGTTTGTTCTTTAACTTAGCAACAAAAGCATTTTAACTCCCTTTAAAGTAAACCATTCAACTGAATATATATTTGTATCCAAACGCTCTGTTTCTGCTGTTAACTATGCTGACAACTATCTAAAACCTTCTTTACAAGGAGTGTTGAACGCGCTATATTTGTTCTCACAGTCCACTTCGAAAACCTTCAAATCCAAGCCATTTAAAGTAATATTTTTGATGATTTAGTATGTTTATTTTTACTTTTTCACAGGATCTAACTGTATAAAACGAATAAAAATGCAACGCATCTAATTAAAGTGAGTAAAATTCATAAGAAACATTGAAAAAAACACAAAACAAGCGAATAGTTTAAACAGGTGAAGATTTTTAGTCATTCAAGTTTCTCAATCCACAGGAATCTGAAAAGATAGTACCGTTTCTTAGACTAATAAAAATAGGATTAAAAGCACAAGTAGCTAATGCAGTGTCAAACCAGAATTTAATATTTGTACTGATACAAATGCACAATTTTCTCTTCTTAGCTAATGCTTCTACAATACTATTAAACTTTCGTCTTTAATGTTTAACTTTGTAAGATAGTTTTTGAAGATAATTGTACTGGTGTTTTCAAAATTCAATGATCATAAGGAGTTTCCGGCCTTTTTACTGAATACCCTTACACTGATTTGAAAGACTTCAATGAGCTTCAGTTATTGGAATATTGCTTTCAAATTGTAGAGATCACCTTACGGATTTATTAAATTTTTATGATTACAAACCGCAGCGTCATTTTCAAAGCTCATTATGATCCAGATATTTCTTGTTTGGCTGTTAAATAATTATAGATTTTTAGAGGAAAGTTATCCAAATCTTTTGAGGGATTCCAATCAAAGAGCTTGATTAGCTATATCTCTCAAATTCAGGATATATTTTTGGAAAAGTTTGCCCTCGAGGACCAAGCAATTGTATTATATGTTCTTTTTAATCCTGTAAAGAGATAGAAGCATACACTGGTTAGGTTACTTTATAGCTGCTAATTTGCTAATAAAGATACCTTTAACTCTTCGAACAGGAAAATAAGGAATAAGGACACAGGTGTTGGTTGATCACTGTTGCGAGCAATATTTACTCTAGAATAATGATTTACAATTTCTGAATGTCATTTTTGTTATCTTTATAGCTACCGGCAGTATTGTGTCAGATGTATTAGTTGCAAGAAATATGCAGTACTGGACAAGTTCCACTCTTCGTGCGAATTTTGATTGATATCTGAATGGGGAAAAATAACGAGAGTTTTGTATCATTCGCGTAACTGGCGTGGTAATTAAGATAAACAGATAGAAAATACAACAAAGAAAAGGTTTTGTGGAATATTCTAACAGTAATTTGGAATATTTTGACTTGGAGAATGTGCGAGGCTAATTTTGTTTTCGAAAATATGCATCATGATAAACGTTAACTTTACCGAAAGCATTGTAACCACGAACCGATCAATAAAACATGACACATCTTGGTGCATCCCAGTAGCCCTATTCTAGATTGTATTGTGAGCTCAGTAAAAACTGCACAATTTCTTCTTTCAAATGCTATTTCTCTCATTTTCGAAATTGAATCGACTGTACTTTATTTGATTTTACATTCCTTTAACCTACCGTCGTGCGAAGCCTATATTTTCAATTGCTTTTCGATATTACAAAGACTCGTTTGTTACCGATAACTAGAAACATAAGTCGTAGCTTCAGCAGGGATGAACCATAATGTAGAATGTAGTGGTGATTCTCTAAATACATTACAAATCATTCTCAATGTCTTGATATTTTTAATGAAGAGTTTTACAAAAAATATTAATATATTACCGTATATTTTCAACAATCACCATCAAAGTTACTTTTATTTAGAAAAAAAATCCAATCATGAAATTCATAGACCTTATATTAAAATGTCATATTTTAAAGAATAATTTTTCTCAATAAGTAATCAGCGACGGTGAAGTCCTCTGTGACAGTATGTAACCAGCCAATTGCAAACGCTTTAAGCTATTCAATTGGGTAAAAGAAGTGCATAGTCTTCTTTTCTGTTAACTACGAGAATGGTTATTGGACGACACTAGTACGGTTCTCACTTAATTCTAACTATTACCAATTATTAGCTGGAGAGAAAGAAATATTTCAGAACATTAGGATTCAGAAGAATAGAAGCCAGGTTAAGGCTTAAGAAGGAAATGTCCTCCAAACGAGAAGAAGTTTAATGAGGTTAAATAGTTGGGATAAATTTTAGCACTGTTAGAGAAAAAGAATGGAAGGTATAATACATATGGTTAAGTATTGCTGATGCCAGAAATTATTAATTATGTTACAGAGTTTTTCAGATTATAAGGTGGGTCTGGATGATATTTCAAATTAAAGAATCAGAAAACAGGATTTTCTCATCAAGCTTGTGAATAGTTTCAAACAACAGCTATGTCAAAACCAGGAAAAATAGTGATATTGTAGAAGTGAATACTGCAATACTAATATCGATTCAATAACCCAAAAGGCGACTTGTGTAGATATTATTCGTGCTTTTCTCCTTTAACAGAGTGTTTCTGAGCTGATACGCATCATCACCAATTACTTCAACCTTTGTCTCTCTAAGGCTATCTAGTCCGGCATGCATCTAGATTTCCGAAGATAAGCTATTTCTCCTTTAACATTTTGAGTCCCTCTCCATAGTTTGTTAGCAAAACTAAAATTACAGTTGAACTAGATCAATTGCAACTTCATAAAAAATTCCTAAACAAGTTTCCTCGCATCATACTACTAGCTTCCCTCTTTTGTAACTTGTACGGAAGTAAAATTGTTTCATTGAATTTTAACAAGATTGACGACTGTAACTCTGGCTATACCTTCGTTTCACACACTCTTTCTCCTTTGAACTAACGACAGTGATAACTGTTATCTACAACCATATAAAACTGTGTCATTTTCGCATCTTAAACTTTCACATGTAAACGTCACTCAAATGCAACTTAGACACGAACACCTAGGTTCACACACTGCCTGTAATAGAGATCACAAAGTATATTGCCAATAGGACAACCTAGATAAAGTGAAGAGAATCATAATATAGTTACTATTGCACATCAAGTAAACATGCAGCTCTATTTCTTCCAACTTATGAAAAATTCACATCTAAACCCTTTGAAAACTTTACAGATGTTTGGCCCGATAACCTCTTTGCAGATGATTGGCCCGACTAAACGTCTATAATATAACCAGGAAGGTATCCTAGATGTTGAGTTTCTTTTTTAAGATGCAGAAATTACTTCAGCATCGAAGAATTGCTGACTCTCTGTGGGGCTGGAATATATCCTATATTAGTGTAGTGTTCACTGAATTGTTCAATAGTTAATCTATGAGATATATAATTATTCTAGACTGCATTAAAGTAAAGATTCATTCAACTGTGAGGTAAACCATTAATCAATACGGCGCAACCCCAAGCCCCAGTTTTCCCTCTATATCTTCTTCAACTGCCACAATGGTTTCTACTCTTTTGAACTTGTAGAATATGTACCAACTCACCCAAAAACTTAATGGATTCTCTCTCTCTCTCTCTCTCTCTCTCTCTCTCTCTCTCTCTCTCTCTCTCTCTCTCTCTCTCTCTCTCTCTCTCTCTCCTCTGTTCTCCTCATCTTTAGACATTTCTGAAATACTTTTCTCGATCTTTCCTCCACAAAATTTCAAACTCAGCGCAAAAATTCCTCATCCAAATATTCACTTGTTAAACTTAGAGCTAAACATTAAGTGCATGACCTTTACAAGGGCTATTAACATTGATCTCTTTCTAAAATTAACTTCAAAACAATAGGGCTTAAACCTTTGATAATTTGCTGTTTCCTCGTCACGATTTATTCGCAGTAACATACTCATTGAGTCTGTGATTATATTACGATACGATCCACCTATTTTCGGATATAAAGAAGAAAATATTATTTACTGTGATTAAATTCTAACAAAACTGTTGAAGATAACACAAACGAAACAAAGTATGATGAATTATCTGTTTCTAGCATTATCGAAACATTTTTTTTATTAACGAATTTCCCTGCTCATATCCGCTGAAAAATAGATTATGAGGAGTTTCCGATTTGTCGCCTAATAATTGGACAATTACATGAAATCTTACTTTCTCCTCACGGATTTATTTGGATTTTATGATTGCAAACATCAGTGAATAACGGTTATAATCAGAGCTAAAAAGAAAAAAAAATAGAGAGGGGCAGAGGAAAGTGAGGGAGGAAGAGAGGGAGAAAGAGAGCGAGAGAGGAATGAAAAATATTGAAAAGAGAGAGAAGGAGAGAAACGAAGAAAGAAAAGAAATATCATAGGTCAAAGTAGTCTTGCTCTACTGATTATTGAACATTAACTTTCAACGAGAAATAAATATTTCTAACATTAAAAACAAGTCTGCTCGTGACAGATGTCGAAAATCTAATTTTAATGATATATCAAGTTTGAATCAATGTTGCTATCTTAGAATTTTTGTGATAAATTTGTATATACATATTTTTAATAAGCATATTGCGGCAGAGAATGGAAGCCGTCTGACTAGAAACCACCAAATTTTGTAAGACCGCATTTTCCAGCAGCTCAGTAAATGAATGATCACATATCAGTTATATACGTAATCATATATTATATATAAGTCAAAAGTACCCTCATTGAACAAACAGTATAGACCCTTCTATAGTTTAGTTAAATTCTATACACTTTTTAGAAAAGATCAATCTTAGCGATAATTTTGTCGAAGCGTCCCTCGTCTGATTTAGCAAAAGATTTCATATAAAACTTCTCACGCATGACATTCATTCCCACTCGGATTAGATTTCTCCAACGTAACAAAGAGTTTGCAATAAAAAATATAACTCCAGTGGCTTTAATAACTGAGACAACTGTCTGTCTGTCTGTCTGTCTGTCTCTCAACTGTTATAATATCTGGTGTTGATTATGTGGTGTACGTGCTATTTGTATAGATTTATTAATAGGTGGCAATTGTGTAGAATATAAATTGTTGGTGCTATGAGGTATGTATTGTTGTTAAGTTTTATGTCAAACCAGATCAAGTAGATTAAAGATATTCCAGTCATGACCATTCCATCGTTTACGTAAAGTGTACACAACATTTACATTATCCAGTGAGTTCTCAAAGTCGGTACAGTGCTATTCGAGCGAGATTTGACTGCTATTTCATACAAATCAAGCAACAGCGTAGAATTATCTCTAGTGCAACTTGTACAGCTGAAATCCCAGGTACAATTTGTTTTACTTGTGTTCTTTCATAAAATACCAGTTCTTTTATACAATACCAATTATTATTTATACTGTCTCTACTTTTATAATCGACAATCCATTTCTTTCCAGTTGAAGATCATTTGGCTTTGACAGGACCTCGACTTCTGAGCGTTATTTTGGTTGGAAAGTAACAAAATGTCTCTATGAGTTCTGAAATTCTCCGTTATGTCCTTGGTAATTTTATCTGGACGGTTTATCTTTACATCGTTTTTATATCGAGGTATTGATATATTTACCCACTAGACACAGCTAGTTACTGACTCGAAGTAGCAATGAATATACTAGGATTCAGCAAGAACTGTCAATTGTGCCATTGTACTGACTATACAGACTATACAGAGTATACAGACTGCATAGTCAACATGTGATGGTAGCCTATTTTTTCTTAGTATTGTTTTCTTCTTTTAGTTATTTGTACTTATTTGTAAATAGTCATTGATCCTGTTCAGCTGACATCAGACTTTACATTCCTACATTTACAGTCTTGAACTTTTGAGTCATTGTTAACTCTTCTTCTGATTTATTTCCTCCCTATCGAGTTTTATAGAATATTGGCCATTCAGTAGTTTTTTTTTCTGTTCTATTGAAGTATATTTTGGAAATATACTTCAATTTTATCTTTTCTTTTTAGTCTTATTTGTCCTTACCTTAAGTGCTTTCTTCCATGAAATTCTACTACTACTACTACTACTACTACTACTACTACTGCTGCTGCTGCTGCTGCTGTAGTAGTAGTAGTAGTAGTAGTAGTAGTAGTAGTAGTAGTAGTAGTAGTAGTAGTCAGCAGTAGTAGTAGTAGTAGTCAGCAGAAGAAGGAGAAGGAAAATGAGTCGAAGTAGAAGGAAAAGGGATGTTACAATGGCTCACATGGCTGTAAAAATCAATTACTGATCAACAAATCAATAGCCATGCATCGTAGAAAGAGAGAATAAAAAGTGTGCTCTAAGTATTGCATGAAATGGTTTCCTGGAGGTTTTAGAGACGCTCTCTATATGTACATTATGGGAGCATTAGTTATAAGTAAGACAGAACCAACAATAAATAGATAGTTTAAGCACATCGTGAGTAGTCATCAATCGTTTTTGTACTTAGAGACAAGAAGAATATTCCAAGGGAATCCATGCTTTTCATTCTTTTTCTTCCTTGTGCTACCACTTCTACCGCACATGTTAAACAAGACAGTCATCGGAAAGAAATGATATTTATGGGTATTCAACTTCCTTTTAATTATGGTTAGCTTCAAGTTGTACATTGCAAGCAATAAACATCTAGAAACACAGCTGCAGATTGTACAGGGATTTACCTGAAACTCTTCAATACAAAAGAGTTCAGAGCACTAATATCAAGCTAGATTAAAAAAGCAGAGATAGGGTAATTAGATCAAACACACTCACAAAAACGAGGCAGAATATAACACACAAAAGACATGTTATAGAGACAATAATGTAATAGTCACAGTACTGTAGCTTCTCCCTCCACAAGAAGTAACCAGTTCTGAGAAGCTCGCCTGCTCCCGGAAAGTCATCAAGAAACATTTGATGAACTTCCTTCTAAACGTAGAAAGTGCTGCTGCTTTGTGAAGTGAGAGCAAAGCACAGAGCACACTGAAGAGACAGACTGCTGGTAAAATTCTTATCAACTGCCTATTGGCAAATGTAGCTGATATTTTAGTAGGATATTGACCCCCTTCCTATTCACTGCGACACCCGAACTGCTCACATCCTCACCCCACCCGAGACAGAAAATACTGATTGAAATGCGAGGAGGATATGTAGAGTACTCTTCTTGACCTCGCTGGTGTGTTCTTACTTGTATGTGGGTGAATTTCTCTAACAAAATGTAATAACTGGATGCTAAATTAGTTAGCAGGGCTAGACAGAATAAAAGAAAATTACTGCCTTTAAAATACATTTCAAATCTGATAGAGAAGGATTATATTTAGCACGAATATATAGATATATCTTGAAGCAACCAGAAAAATATAAAATGCATCCTTTTAGACTACAAAAAGTATCTACCAGAGAATAATGAAAAACTAAGACAAACAGCTTCAAAACACGACCAAAACAAAAATGGCTTTTCTGTTTTCAAGAAAGAAAAAAATACTGAAGAATAAAAACATACAAGCTAAAATGACTGCCAGCTGAGAAGAAAGGAGAAATTGTGAAAAGGCCAAAAAGCTGAAGAAAAATTGGATACAGAATGTCATAGTAAAGAGAAAGTAAGAAATTTCGTGATATGGCTACTACCTAAAAAGACTAGAGGCTGGAAATAGATAGGGAAAAATGTTGCAAAGTGCAGGGCTCAAAATTTGCAACTGAAGAATTCTTGGGCAGCAGATCAAAGCTGTCGTCTTATGGAAAAACCCCCACTAAAAGCATATAATAAATAGAATACATTAAGTTTACGGAATAGAGAAGTTGAGAAGAATAAATTAGTCACATTTCTGGAAGGCCAATCATACCATGCACAAATACATGTACAGGCACGACAGAGTTGGGGGAGCTTTCATACATTTAAACGAGAATTATGAAAAACTTATAATAAAAGAATAAGAAATTATATATAATGATACATCAGAAAATACCGCAAAGAATGACAGAACGAACATTCCCTCAAATATGATAATCTATATAAACAACGCGTTCAAGACAAATCAGCCAGATATTGTTTTCAAGGACACTAGTTAAGAAAGTCACTCTTGATCAACATTTCTGTTAGTAGATGAGATAATGTATGTCTCAGGAAAAAAGAAAGGGGGAGATATTTTCCAAATATATGGAAATTGAGAAAGTGAAAACAGACGCAGTTCCTTTAATATTACGAAAAGCATACAGACAAATACATAGCCATAACGCCACAACCTGTAGAAAGTAGCACTTCTAACTAATGGGTATATATTATGTAGATTACTGTTAATACATTAGAAAATTTAAAACCAGTGCAAAACTCAGTGAACTTACGCACCAGAGAGCTACTCTTGGTAATGTAGTGAAAACATGCAATAAAAATAGAGCTACTGAATAATAATTCTTCCTAATTTTGGCACAAAACCAGCAGTTTTGCGGGGAGGAGGCAAGTCGATTACATCGACCCCATTGCTCAACTAGTACTTATTTTATCGATCTCGGGGGAATGAAACGTAAAGTTAACCTAACTTCAGTGGGTGTTGACGTCAAAACGCAAGGAACCGGAAGTAATGCCACACAGTATTTTGTCCGACGCTCCAACAATTCTACCAGCTCACCATTTCGAAAGCTATCATTTGTAGAGATTTTAAAGTTATTTTTAAGAACCTCCTGACCATAAATAATGACGGCTCCAAATTTTTCCACAAGGGCAGCAATTTTGGGGGAGGGGATGAGTCGATTACATCGACACTAGCGTTCAACTGGTACTTATTTTATCGAATAATAATAATAATAATAATAATAATAATAATAATGATAATAATAATAATAATCCTTTCTATTATAGATACAAGACGTGAAATTTTAGGAAGGGGCTGATCGATTAGATCGACTCCAGTACGCAACTGGTACTTAATTTATCAACCCCGAAAGGATGAGATGCAAAGTCGACCTTGGCGGAATTTGAACTCAGAACGTAGCGGCAGACGAAATACTATTAAGCATTTCGCCAGGCGTGCTAACGATTCTGCCAGCTCGCCGCCTTCTACTACTACTACTACTACTACTACTACTACTACTACTACTACTACTAATAATAATAATAATAATATTATTATTATTATTATTATTATTATTATTATTATTATTATTATTATTATTATTATTATAATGATCATAATTTTGGCACAAGTTCGTGGATGGGGTATGTCTATTCTGTCAGCTTGCCGCCTTTATATAACAACAACAACAACAACAACAACAACAACAACAACAACAACAACAACAACAACAATAATAATAATAATAGTAACAATGATGATTCCTTATTAGCCATATGAACTCATCCATACGTTAAAATAAACATTGAAACTTAGTGGTTACAAAAACATATGTGGGTGGTTGAAACAAAGTTATATGTAAACGGAAGGGTGGGTGTATAAACGTATTACACAATGAATTAATTAAATATTTGATAAAAACCCAGAATAAAATTAAAATTATACAAAACTTGAAGGAATTAAAACAATGTATAATATTAAAGAAAACCAAAAAAAAAATCATGTTGTTAGGGAATTCTACCTATACATAAATGAGAACCCACCTGTTCCCTTTCTATTCAAAATGTTCTCTTCCTAACGGTCCTATGAGCAGTTCAAGTGTCAGAGTGAATACGAAAGAGTTCACGTTCTACTGAAATATCAGGTATAATATTTGGCAATAGGCAGTTGAAATGCTTTTATCAGGAGTCTATCTCTGCAGTAGTCTCTGCTGTCCTCATTTTCTCACAAAGCAGAATCTTCTTAATTCTCCTTTCCTCCGCAGTTCTTTGAGAAGGAATTCCATGTACTCATTACTGTGAAGTTCGTCACTTCCCAGGGTAGGTGAGTTTCTCAGTCTTGGTTTATTCTGGTGGAAAGGATTGGACCACTTTTCGCCCGTTTAGCATGCTTTTTCCCCTAGATTAAACTTTTTCTTCCGAGAAGGTCATCTGTTGTCTTTTTTTCCATTTTTTGTCCTTTTTGGCTTGCAGTTCTTGTATTTTCTCAATCAAGCAACTTGGTCAGAAAAGATTGAAATGTCTACTGGAGTACAAAAATGTTATTTGAGTTCATGATAATTACATCTAGAATGTTTGCCTCCTTGATCTCTTGTTAGTACGGACAGAAATATATGAGATGACAGTGAATGGGTTGTTGCCATGTATCGTGTTGGAGATAAATAGTTTAGAAATTTTTTATCAATTTTTTCTTCTAACTGTCGATATATCTATTGCTTAGTGGACATAGTTGGTAACTCGATCATGTCTCAGGATATACTCGAACTCTGTAAAACAAATATCTTCAACCTCACAACCATGGTACTCTTATGGATCATAGATGTGCCGCGGGTTTTTGTTATATCAGAAAATCCCCAGGATATTTAGGACTGATATATTAAACCATTATTAAACACCGTAGAGCCTGTTCGCAGAAAGAGATATGATCGAAAAAAGATACTAACGGTAAAAAACGGTGACAGACAGAAGAAAGTAAAATGAAAAAGACGAAGCAAGACCCAATACGAACGAAAGCAATCGAAAAAGGATATGTTATAATGCTGTTGCGAAATTGAAATAAGGCTAATGGGCTTTGCAGCGGAACAAGAATTCCAATAACCCATTTGTATGAACGCATGATTGAAGGCGACATTTTTACAGAAGGTGAACATTATAGAAAATATGTCATTGTGCCAAGAATTAAACTGAGACCTTCTGACACCGCTCTAACATTCACTCTTACGTGAGCTTGCAGTGGATTTCGCAATGGTAGTCAATAAATCTCAATGTCAGTCTTTGAATAAGATAAGTCTGTTCTTCTTAACTGATCTATTTGTGCATGGACAGTTGCATGGAGCTCTACGACTCTCTAAAGGCGATGCAGCTATAGTGGTTACATAAAAAAAAAGAAAGAAAGAAAGAAAGAAGGAAAAATCCCCCGCATTTTATATACTGAAGTTTTCCAGTGCTAGAACATCAATCTCAATTCAGAAATTTACACATATACACAAATATACACATATATACTTATATATTATATATGTATGTGTGTGTGTGTGTGTGTATATACACATACATATATATATGTATATGTATATATACACACACACATGCATATATAATATATAAGTGTATGTGTGTGTGTGTGTGTGTGTGTGTGTGTGTGTGTGTGTGTGAGTTGTAGTACTTATTTCTTTTTTTATTGTATAGTATTTTTCATCTCTAGCATCAACGACCACAATAACTGCCGAGCATTTATTTTGGTTTTGCTACTTGTGAATTTACTTCCATTTTTTTTCACTGAACTCATTAGATAAGGACAGACTTTTGGTTATGAAAATCAATTTCGATTATGATAATATATTAAGTGTGGATGGTACTAATATTGTCGTGATATGCAGTGCTGTTGTGAGGATTCCAAAAGCGTAGTGCACAAGTATAATAAAAACTGTTTTCCTTCCGGATTTATTTCATCAAAAGAAGCGCAGTAGCATCCTATGTGTCTAGTTTGTTGTGAAATTGGCAAGCCAGATGATGGTTTCAAGTGAGCAGCAAAGATAACTTCATTCAAACCTCCTTATATAAGTATTCTACTAAAACTTTTAGCTGACTCATGATTAATTAAACACACCGAGTTATATATTTTATCAAGACAAAGCTCCAAGCAGCACTGTTGTATAAATTGAGGTAAAAGTCTAAAAAAATCACACATTTGCCAAATCAGCAGTTTTCCAGTATTTGTAAAATTGTATATGTTTGGCGGGAAGATGGTAAAATATTTATCGACCTTGTGTCAGATAACACCATTAGTCGATATAGGAAAGATATGACCCAAGATGTACCAGAAGTGATAGCTTCCTTTCAAACATTCGACTTTATATCAGTTAAAGAGATGAGTACTTAATAGGGTTGTCTGTAATACAGAAATCATGGAACTGTCTTTTGTTTGTAAGCCACTTCCATAAACAACAAAAAGCAAATATATTTTTTGATGTCGTTAACAGCTTTTCGTTTCTCGTGATTTACCATTGATAGTATGCATCGGCATTTCCATAGTGTCAATGTCCCCTCTATGTAAGTAGAAAGGATTCTACGCACTGATCAAACGAAAGAAAACAGTAATTGTTTTTAAATACTTCTTCCTCTACAGTAAAATCTTTATTTCAAAATCATTTAACTCTCAACTAAAAAAAAATATATATATTTGATGAGAATGTAAAAAGGATTAATTACAACAATGCTAGACTATAAAAATCGAGGTTATTGTTTTCACTCTCTCTTTCTCGTTTTAAATTTTTTTTAAATAAAATCTCAAACAAGGTAAGAAACCACTTTGAACAAGGAGAAATTAAGACGAAAACTAATGAACATACTTTAGACTTGAAAACATTCAGGTCATAAGAAGGGGAAAACAATGAGAGTTCTAAAGTTTGGAAGTTCGAGGAAAAAAAGCTACAACCGTTAAAAGACTTCCTTATCCGTGGAAGCACACCAGCATTTGGATGAAGATGCTGTACGTTTCGAGTCAGGCGAGATGGTACAAAGTGATCTGGAACTAAGAGAAGAAGCTCATCAGAGCACTTCCTGTGGTAATACCGATAGAAAAGGATAAGATTGGCGACGCCACATCGATATGAGAAGGGTTGCAGAGGGACCAATCAAATTAGAGACTCGCTTCTGAACCCGGTTGGGGAGATTCAAGTGACAAGACGGTGCTCCTGCCCGAATATGACAACGGTATTCCATACAAGGACGATTGTGAAGTTACAAAATAACCTCAAATGTCAAGTAGACCTTTGAACTATACAATGATCCAGCATTACGCGAAGCAAACATACAAATTGACTGTATATAAGAAAAATGAGGAGAGAAAGTATGACCAAGCAGTTTCAAAGAAGACTTTTCGTTAAGTGGTTTGACTGTCTCATGTTATACCTCAGACCTATAACTCATGAACATGGGTGGAAGATAGGGATCCCGATTCCTAATGAAGGACACGAGTTTGATCTTTCCAGGGTTAAATGTTACTAGCTACTTCTTGCTCCATTTCTTAACAGCCTGCAAATCCACCTCAAAATTAACAGCAAATTCCAAACGTTTCAAGGGAGAGAGATTGCCAGGAAAATCAGAATAATGAGTGATAACATCAGCATAAAAAAATGAGGAATTGATGAACATTAGCAGGATGATTTGTGATGAAGAAAATAAATAGAGTTGGACCAGTGTTACTTGAGGAGCACTGGTAGTAATAAAATACTCACAAGAAATAACACCTTCCAGCCACGCTCACACAACGAGAAGAAAAGAACGAGCTGCTAACATCAAAGACCTTTCTACATACACCATAGGCAGAGAATTTAAGGAGCAAAGCAGCATGCCAAACCCCATCAAAGGCTTTGATATCTTAAGATCTACAGCACGAGCCGCTCCTGATTTATCCATAAATTGATACATGCAGTCCGTAATAACAGTCATAAGATCAGTAGTAGAAGGAGAGAAAATCATATTGAACATCAACAATGAGTGCCAAGGTTTCAAGAAATTCAACCAACCTGTTGTTGCTGAGTCGTTCAAAGACCTTGCTAACAATCAAGAAAAGACCAGCAGAAGGATATTTGTTTGGACCAGAAGGCTCAACATCAGACTTAAAATTAGGACAGCATTACATACCTTCCAGCGAGATGAAAACAAGATTTAGTAAGACAAAAATTAAATAACTTAGAGAGAGCAAAGAAGACACCTGAGGAGTAAACTGTTTCAAGACAACCACAGGAATGTGTCAGGACCAGATGCTTTAGACTGATTAAGCCCATCGATCACTCTAGAGTCATGATTACAGAATCAAGAACCTGTTCTGTATGGAAAGGTAACTCAGAAAGAGATGCACCCAAGTCATCAAGGATAGAGTTAGCAGCAAACAAACGAGTAAAGTGGTCAATTATTTTTCTGTGGAAGACCTAAAACATCTGGCACCCTCAAAAAGTGGGGGCACAACAGAATTATCAGGGTTGATAACACTATTGTATATATTTTCCAAAAGTTGCGACTTCTAAACCTCTGTGAGGCAATGTATTCGCAGTCCCTGCATACATAAAAATGATTTAGCATCAGTAATAGACCTTTTACATGCATTGCTGACTTTCAGAAAAGTGAGCCGAAAAATATCAGACTGATCTCACTGAAAGTGTTGATAAAAGAGATTTTGATGAGCAATAGCAGATACATACTGTGCATTTGAAGCAAGGAGGAAATCGAGGCTTTTCCCTAGAATTGCGAATAAAAGTGCCAATACCAATCTATACTCACTCTGCGAATTCGGATACAGCATCAGAGGCTGCTTTCTCAAAGACAGAGTTCAAACGAACATCTTGGAGAAAGGAACGAAATCCATCCCTATCAACCTTTGGGAAGTGGAAAGTTTTACAACGATCGATTAACCAAAAGGAGGGAAAGAAGTTTTCAATTTTCTGGAACAGGAGTCAGGAGGAGATCAAGCAAAAGAGTGCCAGTATCACTGTCAGGAAACCTGGTTGGGAAGTCAATGATCTGTCTGAGATCATGAGCCTGAGAGAAATTATACGAAAATACTCTTGGCCCGTCAGTCGAAAGAAATGTGGTAACCATCTTCTGTGGTGACCATTGAAATCACCAAACACAATCACATTGACAGAAATATAGGTCTCCAAGGCCTTACCAATACCATAAGATACAGCTCTGATAACTAAACGAGAGTCAGAGTACACTGCTCTTTTAAAGTTTCTAATTCACACGGAAGTAAGATATTAAGATAACTAATTAAGCGAAGAAATTCTATTTTTCTTTTTTCGTGTTTGAGGATTTTGTGTTGGCTGCTCTGTTTAAGGAGGAGAAGTGCAATGACGTTGCATCCTTAGCATTCTCCAGCCATTGAACTCACTCAATATGGACGTGCAGTTGTGGAAAGTTCATATAAATAGACAACAAAACTTAAATGTCTGAGTTAACAAAATCTTGCAAGCTGGACTTCCGTTGAATTAACTCTACAAAATTTGTCACTGTTGTGTAAAAATACTGAGTAACATTTTCCGTTATTTCATGTAACTTCTTTGTACTATGTGTGCAAAATTTAATATTTCAGATGAGTTAACGGATTTCAAAAATAACAGAGTAATGAAACTGGATGTATGTAAAGCAAAACTAGCCCATCATTGCAATGAAAGCACTTAAAACACTCCTTCTTTCTTAACTGTATATCATTGTGAAGGTGGCTTCTATGATACAAATACGATTAAGGAAAAGTATAGATTGCAGCGTCCATCACTACTGGAAGACAACCATCTGCCCCTGTACATGTTTTCCATAAATATTACATGACTTTCCGTTTGTTCATATTTATATTTTGATATATTTCTTCTTCCCTTTATATTTAGTGCAAATAGAATGTATACCAGCCACATTGTTTTCTATCTAATGAACGAAGTGTGATATGAGATGGTCACATTTTTTTGTGCAGAAAATGTTAACACAATGGTTAGAATTTTAGTCTACTTCCGTCGTTGTAATCCAGAGATGAGAACGCAGTTCGCTACACCTAAACCAATATTACTATAGAAATGCTTGCACTTTTATCCTATCTCTATAGTTTATGTCTAGAATTTGTGGGTGCAATCAAAATTTTCACCGGTGCATGCATTTTCCTTTTCGGAACAGTGCAAGGCATGTGTTCAACAGTGTTTTAAAGCAATATTTACATGCTTCTACTTTATATTAAGGAACATCTTTAAAACAGACGGTGCTGTAAAACTCATTCTATGTTGTGTGTATGGAAAAAGCTGTTAAACGTCTGGGTAGCTAGAAATAATGTGGGTAATTCTTCATTTCATTGATTGCATAATCTGCATTTGTTTTATTATTTCCTTTGTGGCTAGGAATTGATACTGTATAGCTAAAATCATAGAGTTCGTTTCTGTTGTTAGTTCAGTGCTTTTAAGTCATTGTGGACTTTCATTTTGGCTTACTATCTCTGTCTCTCTCTGTCGAGTTGCATAGAGTAGAGACCATGTAGTTTTTTTTATTATAAACTTTAATAAATTTACGAATTCCTTTTTGTTCTTGTCTTTTATTTATTTTATCTTCCTTTGTAACTTTTGGCCAAATATAAACCTTTTTCTTCGGAATAGTTAGCTTCTAGTTTGTCCGTATATATGAAAAAATTGTTTATTCTCCTTCGTCTTCCCTTATTACACATATCAGTCTCACATTGTTTATTTTTAAGTATTTTGATTGTTCCGCAGCTGTTACTTTGGCGTAGTACTCTGACTACATCAAAGCTTAAACTCCCTGTCTGAGGAATTCACTTAACATTCAGTTTATTACGTTGAAACTGCAGTGTACAAACTCCACTTTTTATAAATATACCTTTTTACTTGATGTATAAATCTGAAGAGTGTTATGATGTTATTTCATTATGTTAATTATTTCCATTATGTCCTTGATTCCGTTCCTTAGTTAAGATCGTTAAACAGTAATGCAGGAATACATATCGAGACAAGCAGAATGATATTATCGATTATCTTATTTCCAGCCGTGAACTATTTTTTAATATTAGTCTGACACTTGTTTTATAATTTTCTCCTTGATTTCAGTGCATTGTATTCTATCAGTTTCACTTCTTAAAGATCTGTACAGCCGGTTCTTGTCTCGTTCTCTGATTTGCATGTCTATTTCTAATTTATTGTTTTAATTAATTTGTCGTATCTCGTGGTTGTTTTAGCACATTAGTCCAGTCTCATACACATTTTTATAGCTTGACTGAGTTCATGAACGGTTATTACCTTCTGTAAATAGTTTTAAGTCATCCTGTAGAAGACATGTTTTAAAGTTTCTCTTTAAATATATAAACCGTTGGTAGTTTCATTTAGCAGATTTGTTAATGGGGATCAAACCTCGAAAGAAAAGAATAGGGACATCAGGAATCTCCCTGAAAGGTACCTCATTATATGGGCATATGGCTACTTTTAATCTTCTCTTTGCCCCATAACGATATGGTTCTTTATCATTTTGTTATAGGCCTGTAGTTTTGATGGTTTCCGATAATTTTTGCTGGTGATGAGGGGATGGTATTGACTTCTCTCTCCAGCAGTCGTTTATATCTTGACACTGGTCAGCATACCAGTTTATTGAATGCTACTGCGACAAATTTCTGGCTCAGATTACTTCAGCCAGAAATTGGAGATCTTTGTTTCGATCTCATGAGATTTCAAATTTCTTGCAGCTTATAAAAGTGCTGGAGAGTTCCTAACCGATTATAGTGAAGCATGAATTGTTATTGCATTTCTGAACTATTGTACTTTTAATTCTGTTGAATAGCTTTATTCCATATGCCATCGTTGAACTGCCGTTGCTTCATATTATATGTTTCAACTGTTGTTGATATTAATATGTCCTCTAGCGTTATTTTTCTGCCACTAATGTTCTTGCAAAATATTTTGTTATTTGATTCTCCTTGAAGCACTCAACTTTCTTGAAGTGTCTTTATCCTGCATACTTTTGTTGATATGATTTGCTGAAGCTTTCCTTTTGCTTCCAGGTTATTTGTTTTTACTGAGATACTTTCAAGTATTCGAGTTCTTTTTTTCTTTTTCGTGGTCGACCCTTCCTTTTCTATTTCACTAAATAAAGATAGGGCCTTTTTAAAAATTTTATATGGCATATTTCTTTTACATTTTTTTTTAGGTTTGTTTGAGAAATTTATCTGACTTTCTGAGGAGGAAACTTGACTCCTTCGATACTACAAATACTACTTGATTGATTAAACTTATTTAATCTGTTGATATTCGAGTAATTTGTTTCCGTGGACAGAATTTCTTTCAGCACCCTGTCAGCATTAACTTATCGTATCGCGAGGCTGCTTGTTTGTCGTTTGACCAGGTGTATAGGTTGATCTATGTTCATCGATTTCTACTTTATTGTTTCTGTTAGGGCCTGGTAAATTTGGTTGATTTATTTTGATGTGTGTTTATTCTGTTTATTCTATAAAATGTAGGTTTAAGGGTATATATTTATTGTACCCTGAATATTCCAAGGGATTTCATCATTTTAGATTTTGGTTCTTTTGTTTGTCTTTGTATCTGTTTAACATTTTTGCTATAATGTTTCATTTGTTTCTAGTGTGGTGAGTTCGGCAGTACTTTCATTGGTCATTTTTTATTGTCTTATGTCTTGTGTGTGGTTAGCTTCTGCGATGATCTTTCAATGGCCATAATTTTCATCCGAAGTCATTTTAGTTTTGTTTTATTTTCAGCACGTATTCTTTTTATGAGCTGTTAAGTTTCAAATATTGAAATTAAGGTATCTTATCATAATCTCCGAATATTCAGATCGTGCTTGTATCTGTATATTATTTCATGGTTTTACACCAAATCAGACATATCTCTTATAGTTTTGGTCAGTGTTAGATACAGTAGTAATGCATATTTATTATTATTATATTCATATACGCACAACAGATTAGACTGTTAGAAAATAAAAATTCCTAACGTTGGGCTACAACAAGTAACCTTAGATGCCAAAAACTCTCCTAAGTATTCGAGCTGTCCTTTATAACACTGTTTTCCGGAGCTGTACTAAACAAGGTTTTATGCCTGTATCCTCTATCCATCTGTTCAAATCTTTAGAGATAGTTCCTAATGCACCTATAACTACAGGGATACATTTTACCCGCACTTTCGATTATTATTACTATCATCATCATCATCATCATCATCATCATCATCATCATCATCATCAACATTTTCATGCGTGTAGAGTTACTATCTATACATCAAAGCGCCTGCAGTTTTATACAACATTGTTTCTGGTAAATACTGGATTGTGTCTGCAAAGTATATGATATTTGCATTGTTGTGGGGTTCACTCTGTTGTTTCTGGTATTATTTTGATGCTTCGTCTGTTGTGTTGAGTGTGTTGTGTTATATTGCTTGTTGATGATTCCACAGAGTATATGTAGAACATTGTGCTATTTTATTATGTAGTTTCTCTGTAGAGATGTAGTGTAAGCAGAGAATATACACTATAAGTTGCGCAGTTGAATTGAAAGTGTATTGTGTGGGCAGTATCTAACACAGCGAGCTGTTGGACTTCAACATTATGACCTTGTATAATTATATATTTTTGTTCATATTTTTTATGATATACAATATTCCAAATTTACATAAGAACGTGTGTTACCTTCATATTTCTATTTCTAGGTCATTATGCTTTGGTTGTTCCTTTATTTTCTTTCGTGCAATATTTTAGTGAAAAAGGGCGGCGAGCTGGCAGAATCGTTAATACACCGGGCGAAATGCTTAGTGGTATTTCGTAAGCCGTTACATTCTGAGTTCAATTTCTGTCGAAGTCGACTTTGCCTTTCATCCTTTCGGGGTCGATTAAATCAGAACCAGTTACTCACTGGGGTCGATTAAATCAGAACCAGTTACTCACTGGGGTCGATGTAATCGACTCAATCCCTTTGTCTGTGCTTGTTTGTCACTTCTATGTTTAGCCCCCTGTGGACAATAAAGGAATAAATATTTCAGTGAAAAGGATTCGTGATGCCTAATACAGTACAACCATATTTTACCCTGTTCTTGATTATTATCTCTGAACTGTTTCAATTATCTCCTTGACAGTCGCAATAAGCATGTTTTGGGTTATGGTGGCAAAGAAGTTATAATATGCCGTATATTGTAGGTGGTTATGCAAGTTTTTTCTGATCCTTCTACACGTTAAGTTGTCAATATATTGCGCAGTGAACGTAGATACCGGCTTGTTCGTGTCTGTAAATAAACTTGGACTCGGCAAGAACTGGTTGATCAAACCTCATAAGATCAACTTCTCGTATTGGTTGCATAAGTCTGTACTTCATGTTAGTTTTTATTTCATTATTTCATTAGTTTATAGTTATTTTTAGCTACTTGTTAGTCTTGTGCTGTTAAAATCAGATTTATTTTCTTTTTCCTCGAGCCTTTGACTCATCGTTGGTTTCCACTCTGGTTTACTTACTCTCTGCCGAATCTTGAAAAAAAAAAAAGAAATTGAAACCGTTTCCTCTTTTATGGTCCTTATGGCTTTGATAGTTTATCTACTTCCTGGAGAGATTGCACTCAGTTTTTCAGTTCTAATGTATGTTTTATTTTTGAACCGTTTCTGTTGGTTCGAAATTATACATTTTCTTATATATATATATATATATATATATATATATATATATATATATATATATATATATATATATGTATGTATGTATGTACACATGCGTACATATGCACGCGTATATACACACACACAAATGCATATACGCATAATACATACATACATACATATATGTATTTTTTTCATATTTCCATATAATACAAACCAGTTTATTTTTACATGCTTCTAAGTAATTCTCTTGTCCAAGTGCTGTTACCTTGTAGAAACTGTCGACTTGTATCAATAGTTATGCAGTATTCGGTTTCAGCTTTTCAGTTTATTATATGGACACTGTAATTTATAATGAAGATGGCTAGTATACTTATTATCTTGGTAACATTGAGTTCAGTTTTAATACAAGTATGACTTTTTGTAACACTTTTCTAACTTTTTATCAGTTTCATCTGCTTCTGAGTATTTTTATGAGTGGTTCAAGTCGATTTATTTCATTTCGATGTCTGTATCAAATTGAATATTCTCAATTTAATTTAGTTGGTCATTTCTTACAAAAGCAGTGATACATTTGTCTAATCCCATCCCAATTTTTATGAACAGCTTTTAGTATGTTTTTCCAGTTGGCTATTATCCCTTGTAAATAGATTTATGTTTTCGATTTAGAAGAGATGTTTTATAGTTGCCTATAGCATCTATAAACATTGGTAATTTTACTCAATAGATTTCTTAATTGTGTCAGAGTTAGGCAAAAGAGTGTGTGCCTATAGTAGAAAGGATCATTGTTATTATTGCTGTTGTTGTTGTTGTCATCACCAGCAACACCATCATAACTGATAAACTACAATACTGGTCAAGTACCTGGGTTGATAGTATCAAATTACTCCTGCTCTAAAGCATGCGAGCTTAGTGACTAAACTGGAAACCTTTTGGCACATGCTTTCTTTGCTGCGAATGCAATACGGTTAATTGCTTCTTCCCAGCTTCCATACATACTGCATTTACTTAATGTATTCTTTTTCATTAAGTATCTTTTATGGTTTTTGGCAAGAAGGCTTTGACTCTGCACCACAATCAAGAAAATTCTGTCTCAACGTCGAGTCCAGCACATCGGTGGGCTTGCAACTCAGAACTTGGGAAGCAGCAGTGCCAGAATCGTGGAGATCAAGATTGACTTTCCTGTTAACGTGCATTGGTGAGAGACTTGCTGGATAAGATCTGGGATGAGGTTACACGCTAGATGTCCACGTTCATCGAGAAATGGGCTAAGAAAGTCAGAGTGAAGTGGAGTGCACATACGTCGTCTCCTTGGTCAGTGCATCTTACTCCAATTTTTAATCTAAAAAGGCTGGAGCATCTATTTCGCTTTTTGGGAAATAGACAAGTTCCACTGGTCAAAGATTTTATTGCTACCAACACTCTGCGTAGAGAGTTCAGCATGCCGTGGTTGACTTGCACATATATGCGCTGAAGCTGCGGCGTCTACAGTGATTTATAGACAATGAGAAGGTGTAATAGCCATTTGAGAGGCACATTTATTCGCTGCTAGCCTCCATGAGGCTAGCAGTTCTTTGTGAAGTAGAGGACAAAATTGAATGTCTTGTATATGAACATGCTAGGAATTTTCAGTTCTCTATCAGACTGTCAAAGCAGGCGGTGGTATAATAACCCATCAATTTATGGATGGCCAACGATAAGCAAGATCAATGACCATTCCAAGAATATTCATGGCATTGAATATCAATCTAATCCTGAAGACCAAGACTATTCATGAAGATCAACCTATTCCAGAGAGCGCACAACCCGGTTTCTGTTGACAACTTCCAGAAATCTCTGGCCTGGAAGTCTTTACTAGAAGACACTGCTACCGGTCTGCGCAAATCTTTATGTGAACTGTAGATCCGTAATCAAGGCTTGTTAGAGATGCGCGCCGAACGACGAAATCGTTGTACACGCACCTTTCTGTGCTCGAGCATTGCTGACTTATGAAGAGCTGGGGAGGCTGGGAACACACATTTATTGGGTGGATTAGAGTGCAAATCCTTGTAGACACTTCCCTCTATAGCTAAGTCCTCATCAATATTTTCAAATGTCATTTGGAGAGGATTTAGGGTGGAGAGGGAGGACAGTTATTCTGCAGCGAACTTGTTTGAAGGTGAGTGAAGATATCGAGAACGACTAGCGTGGATTGGTCAGTTCTCAGCATGTAGCTGTAAGCCGAAGAATATAGGCGAGAGAAAACACATTTAGTAATCCGGAGAATTCTGGATTTGTGTGTGTGTATGTGTGTGGAATCCTTTATGTCCTATGCTGCTGTCTTGCTATTAGAATATCATCATTTCATTATATTTGTATGCTGGTTTTTGTCATGCGCATTCTTTGTCTTTCTTAATTGATTTTATCGTTCTGATACATTGTTTTGGTAGTGTCCTACTATCCGAGGCTCTTGCGTCAAGTAACATAAATAAATAACCAAAACAACAATAAGTCTGATGATGAGGAGGATGAGGATAAGGATGATGATGAGGCTTATGATGACGAGAAGGAGGAAGGTAGTTATTATTGTTGTTGTTCCTTTTATACTTTCTGTTGTATATCCTGTAGGTTTGGGTCCTAACTATGGGACTAAGGCATTATAGGAAAGTTGTCACAATAAAGTGACAACTTCCCTATAGCGTAGTATGTGATCTGTTCCAAGTAGTGTGATTTTCTGGCCTGCACAAATAAAATTGCCCGAGATACGGTTGGTGAGCTTTCCCATTCCCTTCTCGTTTCATCATGATGTTCTAATAACCACTGACATATTCTACATCCTGTTTATTTTGATCTCCGTGTTTTTGTACTTGGTTAGCGTTTCTATGACTTCCATGAGGTTGATTTTTTCCCCGGAAGATATTGTAATGTCCTTGTTAACAATATCAGGCACACTAACTTTATCTCTCTGCCGGGGTGCACAGGCTTCTGCGGTGTGGTTAAGCTAAAAAAGATGCTGACCTGATAGTTGTGACCATGTTTAGTTGATGTTCGTATCGTTTCTTAGTATTATATGATCTCTATGCTTTCTAGTGTAGGTACGTTGCTACCTTCTTATGCTTGTGACTATATCCCCTTTTGCTAGCTCCAGGCACCCACAAACAGTGTAGCCGATGGTTTCTTCCTAATATTATTACATGGTTTTACTACTCATCAAACGCAGGTTTGTTTCTTCTTTTTGCTTTTTTCTGTTTAGTGTTTTAATGATTAAGTCAAGTCTGTTAAGAACCTTTATCACAGATGGTACGAAGAGAAGCTTCCTCCAGACTGGAACCTGGGTACAAATCCTTAAAACAGAGAGGAAACCGCTAAATACATTCAAGGAGCAAGTTAGACTGGCTCTAATTAAGCTTGCCACCCAGGAGCAAGAACAATTTTCATATCTATTAAATGTGCATTACAAAGCTTTATTTTACCAAAGGCCTTGATAGAAGACATCTTCCTAAGGTCTAAAACGGTGGTATCGAACCTGGAACTCCATAGTTTCGATGTGATCTTAATTACACAGCCATGCCTGAAAGTGCTTTACGTAATATGGCTTGCAAATCTGTAAGCTCGTACAGTTCTTTATTTTATGGGTATGGACGTACTTGTTGAATATTTATTTGACCGCTGCCTTTTGTAGGTTGAGTCTATATTCTTGAGACTATCTTAATGTTATAAAATATTATTACTACTACTTACTATTATTAGTATTAGTGATTTTCCTTTTTTTCTGACGAGCACATGCTTTACGCTTACGCTTGTTCTACAATTGATTTTTGTTTACTCTAAACCTATTTCACGGTGCATTAACATAACAATCAGATGTGATGAGGCTAATTGCTTCTGTTTTATTTATTTCGCTTTTTATCGATTTTAAGTCGTCACTGCCGATTATTATTCCTATTCAGTGTATGTACTATTTCTTAGAGAGTTCTGTCAAGGAGTTACGTTCGTCTTACTTTCTCTCCAAAACCCTCAACTTTTGTGCTTTGCACTCAATGTAAAAGTTTGAAACGATGCTCCAGTACTACTTTCGTATGTATGCCACCGATTCTTAACATATTCGTATGTGTGTCATCGATTCATAACACTTTAACTTCTATGCAACCATATTTCTATTAATTAATTCATTTTATTATTGGTAGGATACAAATATACAAGATTTCTAATATGATCTGCTATTTTATGTTTTCATATAATCAATCCATCCGATTAAATTCGGCAATTGCTATTTTAGGCCTTACACCATTAACTTTTTCTTTATCACAGGTTTTATTGGAACACCTGGAGTCTTGCATGTGTAGCGGATTTCCTACTTGCAGCCTACGGTATCATGCTATCCATTCTTTTCAGTTATCTAGTACTTTCCTGATTATTCTGGCCGGGCTAAGGAGGCAAACTTTTTGTAACAGTTCTACTGGGCACTCTATTCCAATTTCCTTTATTTTCCCCTTGATGCCTTCTGGACCCAACAATAATTGGCACTATCTTCACTTTCTTCATTTTCCATAACCGGGCTATTTAGTACTTAAAAGGGTTATATTTATCTATCTTTTCGCCTTCCTTTTTGACTATTTGTGGGTCAAAGGGGCATGCAACATCAACTATATAGCATATGTGGTGCACCTTGTCCTCCATCACTAGGTCCGGTTTGTTGTGCTCTAGCACCTAATCTGTTTGGATTGGGAAATCCCAGAGGATTTAGCAGTCTCCGACTCCGCCACTTTCTGTGGTTAGTACTTATACCACGTCTTGCCTCTCTCTAACCCCCACTTTTCGCACAGTTTCCGATGTAGCACTTTCACTACCTGATCGTGTTGCCACAACTTGTAGTGGTTTTGGGCAAGTCTAGGGTATTCGTTCGTGATATGCGTAATGGTTTCATCCACTCTATTGCAGATGCGGTACAGCGAAGACATTTGCTTATTCCTAAGGTTGACCTTCCAGTTCATGGCCAAAACTTGGTCTTGCGCTGCCAGTATAGTGCTTTCGGTCTCTTTCTTTAGTGTTCCTTTCATCAGCCAATCCCACCTATTTTTTCCAGTAACTTCTATTGTAGCTGCATGGAATTGATTGTGTAGTCCTTTCTTGCGTAATTCTTCTTCATATCCTTTTTGCGCTTCTTCCTTTATTTTCCCCTTTTCTCTGCTTTCAATACTCCCTCATTCCTAACTGTCACTAGCAAGGTTTCCTTACTTTGGGCTCGGTATCTCATTATACTCTCGAGTTCGGTACGCACGCAGCCTTCCACACTTATCAGTCCTCTTCCTCCATTTGCTCTTTTCATGCATAGGCGATCAGTGTCCTCACGTGGATGATGGACACCATACACCGTTAGAAGCTGTCTTGGTTTCCTGTCTATTTAGTCCCTCCTATGTCCACTTCAGTATTCTAGTGCCATACCGAACTACTGCGATTCCGCGCGAGTTTATTGCTGAAATTATGTTTCTGGCATTTAACTTTGAAGCCAATATTTTCCTCATTCGCCGCAGGTGCTCACTTTTTTTCTTTTTTTTTCTTTCATGTCATTGTGCTTGATTTCATCTGCCTCAAGTATTCCCCGGTATTTATAGCTGGATTGAGATTGAATTGCCTTCATCATTTCATCACTTGGCAACCGTATGCCTTTTGTTCTGAAAAGCTTTCCTCGTCTCATCACCATCGTAGCACATTTTGAGAGTCCAAATTCCATCTTAATATCACTGGGGAAAATCCGCACAGACTGGACTAGGCTGTCCAGTTCTGTCTCAGTTTTTGTGAATAGCTTCAGGTCGTCCGTGAACAGCAAATGGTTCAGTTTTCCCTTACCTTTTCCCAGACCATAATCCAACTTTGTTTTCTGTAGTATTTCACTCAAGGGGATCATTCCCAGGGCGAAGATCGGTGGGGACACACTGTCCCCTTGGAAGATACTTCTCTTGATTTTCCCCTCTCCTAATACTTGATTCCCTGCTGTCAATTCGGTTCTCCAACATTTTATGTTATTCCATATAAGGCCTCCTATATTTTCTACTACTGCATACATTTCCATTGTTTTTATTATCCGTGAGTGTGATATCATATCGTATGCTTTATGATAGTCTATCCATGCCATGCTCAAGTTTGTGTATATTCTTCTTCTTCTTCTTCTTCTTCTTCTTCTTCTTCTTCTTCTTCTTCTTCTTCTTCTTCTTCTTCTTCTTCTTCTTCTTCTTCTTCTTCTTCTTCTTCTTCTTCTTCTTCTTCTTCTTCTTCAGGTCGAGTAGCAATCCCACTCAAAAGGTTCCTGTTTAAGGATGATGAACAAACCACTCATGTTTCCAGAGGTAAATTATTCAAACCCCAAATAATTCCTCTCGACACATGGCTATGTTGCTTCCTCACTACTTTTGCTCATGAGCAGAGATGCACGATTCATCGGCCAAAAGGGACATGCGCACCTGTTTAACGTCAGACAACTGACAAGTAAATCTGTGGTATTGAGCAAAATATTTATGGTAGCCCATTTTTATACCAAGACAAAGCATGTGCATGGAACACTTTCAATCAGTTAAGATCAAAAACCATGAGAGCCACTGCCCGGTACTGCATCAGGGCATTTATTATTATTATATGTTTGACATTTGCTTTATAGTTGTACAAGTTGACTCACCCAGAGACCTCAAGAGACACGTTAGAAGTTCAAGTTGATGTTATGACTAGGGTGCCATATATTTGGTTTTGCACAAAGTATTGTTCTAGAGAATGTTTAAGAAAACATAAGGAAGTTATAAGTTTGTTTTAAAATTTGAGATTGCATAGTATTTTATGTAGGATGTGGGTAGTTCCCATGAGCACTATTTAAAAAAATTTATACCGTCTTTGGATTTCCTGATATCTGAACTAGGTTGCAATCAGCTCCATTTGCTATCATTTACAATGCACTTCTGACAACAGGTATTTTTCTAGTCTTGAGGTTCCACATTTTGCCAATTTCTATTTCAAGATCTTTATACTTGCTCAGTTTTTGGTAGGTCTTGACAGATACATATATGTCGATTGGGACAGTCATATCGATGAGGAGGCATAATTTGTGTCTGAAATCCTTCAATATAACGTCTGGCCTATTCGCATCTATCTTTCTGTCAGTTTGAACGGTGAAGTTCCAGAGGAGTGAGATGTGATCATTTTCAAGGACTGGAGGTAGTTTGTGCTCCCACCAGTTTTTTTTATCATGGAGCAGGTCCAAGGTTTTGCACATTACCCAGTGGATATATTGTGCTACTGTCTCATGCTTTTTGAGATACTCTAAAGGTACAAGAAGACTGCATGATCGATGGTTTCTTTTTGTTGTTTATATACACATGTTGGGCTACTGTCGTTCTTTAATATGTTGGCCTGGTAGCGCCTTGTAGGCTGCTATGATAAACCCTCCTGTCTCTGATTTTAAGCCAGAAGACACTAACCATTGATGAGTAAGGGTTTTGTCAACATCGGTATTATTAGTTCTCTTTGGGTATTTGCCATTGAGAGATTTTTCTTGCCATTTATCAGTAAGAATATTTAAGGCAGCAGTTTTAGCACAGGTTTTCATATGCTTAACTTTTTCTGTGTTTGTTTCCAGCACGTCTAATTCTGGAATTTGTTGTATTTAGAATGAATTCCAAATTTAGATATTTCTTTGCCTGTTTTGTTACTGAGTATGATGTTTTCTTGTTTACGTGATTTAAAACAAGTTTTAACATCCAAGTATAAACATTTTTCAGGTAGGTTTTAGGCCGACTGTGGCAATCTTTATTGTTAAGTTGTAAAAGTACACAGTTACCCTCATTTCTTGGCAGGTAAAATCGTTCTTTTTCTGCCTTAGGGTGGTGCATTCTATGCATTATCTACAGTTTTCGTATTTTTCTGTCAAGATTACATATTTCAGTAACTGGCCAGTGAAAAATATTGAAACTATAAGCCATGACTGGAATGGCTAAAGTATTGATTACTTCGATCCTGTTTCTTGCATTCAGCTCTGTCTTCAATATTGCCCTTACCCTGCGATAACATTCTTTTCTGATCCTTTCTCACATCATTGAATGTCTGATTCCATCACCTTCAAATACCCTTAAGTATTTGTAGCTCTCCGCTGGTTCTAACTCCTTTATGACATTCAGTTGGTCAAGATTAACGTTGGATGTTTCTATCATTTTTCCTTTGATAAAATTAGCTTTTGCACATTTATCGACACCAAATTGGATTCTGATATCATCACTGAATTGTTTAAAAATTGCTAGTAAGCCCTGTAGTTGATCATTTTTTGCTAAGTGCTTTAAATCATCCATGTAAAAGAGATGATTTATATTTTTATCAAACATTTTACAGCCATATTGTACATCATCGAGCAATTTCGAGAGAGGTATTAAAGAGTCAACCTGGAAAATGTCACATGAAATTCTTACATTTCCAGCATTGAGAGACTCATTGTCATTGTTCAAAATGAAAGGATTATTATTATTATTATTATTATTATTATTATTATTATTATTATTATTATTATTATTATTATTATTATTATTATTATTATTATTTTATGTTTGACTTTTGTTTTGCATTTGTACAAGCTGGATCCAAGTCTCACCCAGAGACCTCAAGAGACAACAAATTAGAAGTTCATGTAGGTGTTATGCCTAGGGTACCATATATTTGGATTTGTACAGTTTTGTTCAAGTGAATGTTTAAGA
>NC_068984.1:87860254-87866295 GCF_001194135.2 Octopus bimaculoides | reverse complement strand
ATTTTTGTCTGAAGTCTTTCAGTATGATGTCTGGCCTATTTGCGTCTATCTTTCTGTCAGTTTGAATGGTGAAGTTCCAGAGGAGTGCAATCTGATCATTTTCAAGTACTGGGGGTAGTTTGTGTTCCCACCAGTTTTTATCATGGGGCAAGTCCAGGTTTTTGCATATTACCCAGTGAATATATTGTGCAGCTCTATCATGCCTGTTGAGATACTCTGTAGGCGCAAGCAGACTGCACATGGAGACAACATGATCGATGGTCTCATTTTGTTGTTGGCATATACGACATAATGGGGAGCTGCCGTTTTATTTGTACAAGTTGGCTCCAAGTCTCACCCAGAGACCTCAAGAGACAAGTTAGAAGTTCATGTTGGTGTTATGCCTAGAGTGTCACATATGTGGTTCTGCACAGAGTATTGTTCTACAGAATGTTTAAGAAACCATAAGAAAATTTATGAGTTTGTTTTAAAATTTGAGATTACATAGACAGCATTTTACATAGGATATGGGTAATTCCCATGAGCACTATCTTTTGAATTTCTGGCATTTTGGGGTTTCCTGGTATCTGAGCTAGGGAGCAATCAGCCCCATTATTACTATTATTATTATTATTATTAATATTATTATTATTATTATTATTATTATTATTATTATTATCATTGTCGTTGTTGTTGTTGTTGTTATTGCTGTTGTTGTTGTTGTTATTGCTGTTGTTATTATTTAGGCTAGCTGGTAGAATCGTTAGCATGTCCGGCAAAATGCTTAGCAGCATTTCGTCTTTCTTTATGTTCTGGATTCAAATTCCGCCGAGGTCGAATTTACCATTCATTCTATGGGGGTCGGTAAAGTAAGTACCACTCAAGTCCTGGGGTCCATGTAATCGACTTATCTCCTCCTCCGAATTTGCTGGCCTTGCGCCAAAATTTCTTGGGCGGTGAGGTTCCTTGATTATCCCTAGAGTCATCTTGTATTAGTAGGACTACTTCACTATCATTCCCCACTTCTTTTACTTTTGTATACTATGTATATTTTCTTCCTCTTTCATTGTTTACCGTGTATACTTACTTTTTTGTGATTTATTTATTTTATCATTTCATTATTTGCGCCCCCACCCACAATCTTGTGGCTGTCTTTGTATTGCCCCGGTGGTAAATAAATGAAGGTAATCATCATCACCATTATTATTATTATTATTATTATTATTATTATTATTATTATTATTATTATTGTTGTTGTTATTATTATTATTATTATTATTATTATTATTATTATTATTATTATTATTATTACTATTATCATTATTATTTAGTAGAAAGAATTATGAAATTAGCTATAGTAAAAAGAATTATTTAATAATTAATGTTCTGATTTGATGGACGTTTGTAACTGTTTGAGCAGTTGTTTCCTAATTTCTGACATCACGCTTTTTTTTTGCTTTTTCTATTCTTCCTCTTGACTTTCTTTTTTTAATTTTTTTTTTTTCTGATAAAGAGATCCTTTCTCAGTTTTTTCCTTTTTTATTCATTAAATTTCTTTTGAAATTCTCCAGTTTGATTAACTACTCTTTCTTCTAATTGTTGCTTCCAATTTTGTCTGTACCGTAGTAATAACAGAATAGACTATAGATTATATAGGTTGTTTTCAGGTATTACTTTATTGGTTAGTTTTATTATTTTTTTAGTGTCATTTTGGCTACAGACACTCTTTTTTTTTCAATACTTTTTAAATATATCATAACTCCTTTAACTTTTACTTTCATATAAATTAGTTCTCTTTAAGTCGAAAATCTTTTTTTTTTTATTTTACTGGGGTTTGTTCTTCATTTAGCACGAGCATATGGCTAAGTTCCGTTGAATTGCTTTAATTTTGCTGTTGTTAAATTTTAATTGCGTTTCTTTTAATTGGTGTGAGCTCATCATATAGTTAAAAGTTTATACAGTTTAGGATTTCTTGTTTAAAAGCACATATATTTATTCAGTGTTTGTTTCCAGCAATATCTTTTCTGATATTAAACCAGTTGAAGTAATTGTGATGATCATTATTCTACTTGTCCAGCTTGTTTCTAAATCTTAAACTGAGTTGGTTGATTTAGCTGGCACAAACGATTAGTGTCGGTATATCAATTTCTTGAATATCTGTGGTTATTTTCCTCATAGTTTCTTCCATAAATTTGAGTGTTCTATTTTTTTGAGTGTTTATTGCGAAGCTATTATGGTGAATTTTTTGATGATCTCAACAGTGTTTTAGAACGAAGAGCAAAGAACAAGAAAAAAAAAACATCAATATATATGTAGTGGCTTAAACATTAATCATAAACCAAATATTCCTATGTCTCTCACTTTCTACAGGCATTTATTCTCAAGTTTTTTTTTTATTAATTATAACAAAGCCAACTAAGTTCACTGACAATGCCTTACCAATGACATCAAAGATGAACAGAATTTCAGATCTAAAGAAACTTGACATAAACTTAAACAATTAAATATCTTTAGCAATCATAGAAAACAAATTTTATCATATTTTTTCAAGTATATTTAATGTGAAGTCTTTGACAGAGTCATAAAGAAGTTTGACACAAAGTTTATGAAAAGTTTCTTTACATTGCACTGAATACAGCTTTACCTAAAAGCAAATTCAAATATAACTTAATATTCCAACCGACAGCTATGGATGACTGAAAGTCATATTTCACCTTGCTCAGAAGTTAACAATTTAACACACAACTTTCAAATGCTATAATATTGTATTAAACAAAATATAAATCCACAGAAACATTTTCTCTGCCGAGAAACTACATATAACTAAAGCCTATGAAACAAATTGAAACATTATGACCATGACTCATAGTAGAAAGAAACTCCAATACAAATCTTCCTAATTAATTCCTTGTAAATGTAAAAGAACTGTCATAGAATAACCAGGGTTCTGCCTATTTACCGCCACAGGCAAAACCGCCACTCAGAGGATCTCTTAATCTTGTAAGACTTTTGCGTATCATTTTAATAGAAATTGTGTGAATATCATTAACATACAACATGCTGTTAATAGTTTGAAGCAGAAAACCTTTGGAGATATATTGTTATTTCTTTGCTTCACATTCGTATTTAGACTCATTGCTCATATTTTCAACAGATCCAATAAGTCAGATTTTTCTGCATCTAGATGTGGAGAATACTCCTTTTTTGGATTGTGGACCCAATGAGTAGTCGACTTGCTTCTTCAAAGTTCAATGGCAAAAGTAACAAAAGTAATTACTATAAAGTATGCAATGAAATATTCAACGTATCTATTTCACAAACAAAAAAGTAACCGTTTCCTGAAAATATAGGCCTTTAAAAAAAATTCTATTCGAGCTGTCGATCATTAACACCGCATCCCACTAAGCTTTTATATTTTAGAAGCGGATAATAATTGATAAACTGATAACAAATTTTAATTGATTTTCTTTTGATAATCAGTAATATATGTTTCTTCTTGAACAGTTATTCTATAAGACCAGCCTTAAAAATATAAAATAAATTTTAGAATTGTCACCATTTATCAGTTATTTTTGGAAATATTATCCGTTTCCTTAAAGTACATTTCAAAGTACATCTATAGACCATTATTATGGCAATATAGAGATAACTGAGATTTTTTATATAATCGAGTTTTCAGTTTTCCATACCTTCAATTTTAGGTAACATTAATTCAAATTCTCCTAAAAGCGGTTGCTATAACCTGTGGGAATTCTATAACTAATTAACGGGACTGAAAATGAACATAAGCAGATGATTGCTGACAAATGGTATCACATTATTTATTTTAGCATAAATAGTGCTGTTTTAATTTCATTAAAATGTTCATAGCAGAAGCATTTATTTATCCACAGCTTATTTGGAACAACAGGAACATGAAGTAATTGGCCATTACGTTGATCGAGTTGAAAATGTAATTTCTAAACTATCTATATACTGCAAGCTTTGGGTCTACAATTTCACTCATGGTATTTACAACAGAATATTTCATATATTTTATTATCATATATATAAAATCGTAAACAGAAATATTTACCTATCGTAAAACCTCTCATTGATCATAAGAACAGCAATCACTTCTAAATTAAAGGCGGTTTATAATGTGGCAACTAATAAATTAACATTACATATAATCATTGTTAATAAGCATTAAAATTATTCTCCGTACGGAAAAGGTAGAAGGTAAAGAAAATACGCTATAAAAAATAAGAAAAAATTTATCAAATAAATAAACAAGAAGATCAGATTAATCAAAGGTATTTCGTGAAGATTGACTTAAGAGGACAAAGCAGAAGAGTTGAATGTTTATAAACAACTTTAACGTGTCCTATCGGATATGATCACTGTTTTTCTTTCTTTTTGTCTTTTAGCTCAGAATTTCCTCTTTAGTCCAATCTACAGAAATTCATTATCGCTTGTTATTCCAGGATTATATGACTGTCATGTCTTAAAACATGAATTAAGATATGAATGCTTTATTTGCAGTTCTGTGTAAGTATTAACTTTGTGATCAGAACAGGGGAAGTAGAGCTGAGTCCACTTGCGATTCTACTAATCTGTCTCAAAGGACACCAAATTTATTCCAATGACCTTGCTGTTGTTATGTTATCCAATTCAAGAACCTAGATTCGGTAATGTTGATATCGTTATATTAATAGGGAGATGGAGCCTATGGATCTAGATTTATTTTATTGCTGCAACAAAGTGACCCAAGTTCTTACTTTCTGAACATAGGAAGAGCTAATACTAGCGCTAAATGCTATCATCGCTATGAACGTTGTACTCAGCTGCTCCAAAGCTATCTATTTTATTGAAGAACTTTTCTTTTAACTGGCTCTTCCCTCATGGCTTTTATGCCACATTTTCCCTTCCAGTTGTTTATTGCTTTAGCAATCGCTGCTTTTAGTATACAGTAAACGCAGATTGTAAAGTTTTACAATAGCCTGTTTTAGTAATTATTTAATAAACTGTAGGTGTTATTATTTTAAGTAATTCAAATATTATAATGTTGTGAAGAGTTTTATCACAGCTTTGTAGGCACACATTCTTCTACAATTAAACTGATAAAGAAAAGCGGAGAACGATTTATAGAAGATTGAAGAATAGCATCCAATACGTTACGAGGGAAATTTTGAAGATTCTATCAGTCACTGCTCATATAAAAGATTATTTATTATGGAAGATCAAAAGGCTTTATAACGATACATGGAACTAAGGTGGTGCATAAGATGGACTGAAAAATAGTAACTTCTGAAATTAGTACAACACTACATTTGTTGTTACTGTATATTTGTCCCAGGTCAACCATGGTCAACCAGACCTACGATCAAAGGCATTTTGACTGAGACTTGGGTAACAGACTTAATTCGTCCTCTGATTCAGCACTATTTCTTAGATTTTAGCAGATTCAACTCTTTTGCAAGTATTCTCTAGTTTGAGAATAGCTCAATTACTTGTAAAGCTTTTTGCTATAACTTATGACTTGACTTCTTCTTCTTTTCGTGAACACCATCACTCTTGAAGACCCCGAAAATGCTTCTTTTTTTTTTTTTCAAATATAGTGCACTTAAGATTTTCTTACCTAGTGTGTCCTTCATTTTTTAAATCGATAGGATGTGATTTAAAGAACATTTGGATGTTAATTCCAGCATAACACAGAAGAACTCTCCTTAGCTTGAAATGACACGCACATTTATTGTAGAAATACATAGTAAATCAAATTGACGTCAGAAAGATATAGTAATCCGTGGATTTTGAGCCAACGGGGGAGCTTCCACGTGATGCTCTATCTGCTAGACGAAACCTCCCCTCAAATCACACTCCACTAGCTTAAATAAGGACAGCTTGGATTATGTAGTTCCAAATATACTATGCCTCAAAAGGAAAAAGATTGTATGAAACGCTATTGATCATAAGTGTGCCCAGCTAGGGCTGACATGCGGCTAAACATCAACAAACTGCGAATTTTGTTGAATGTAGAAGGACAAAAGTAAATATTCTTAGGCTTGTTGTCCAATATATAT
>NC_068984.1:87858281-87860170 GCF_001194135.2 Octopus bimaculoides | reverse complement strand
TATATATATATATATATATGTGTGTGTGGGAAAATAAGCCTAAGAATATTTACTTTTGTCCTTATATATATATATATATATACACACATGCGTAATAGATATATATTGTTATATATATGCGCGTATACATATATACATGCATGCAGGCATGCGTGCATACATACATACATACATACATACATACATACATACATGCATACATACATACATGTATATCTATCTGTGTATATTCTTTATCATTTACGCATGCAGTATGGTTGTATCATTGAAGATGGAATCTATTATTACTTGTTTTATTGACAATTCTCTGGAATTTATATAAAGCCTTTGATTAAAGAGACTTTATTTCGTATACTTTCGGAAAAATTATGTCTTAAATTCAATAGATTCCTTAAATAATAAGTAGCGCTTTAGGCGAATCCAGATTTCATCTAAAGAAACACTATGCGACAGTTCTTTGTAATAAAATCACATTCAGCCATTGTTTCTAGGTATTTCTATAAATCTAGTTCAGGTTAGATAAAATCATACTTTCTGAAATTTTAACGTCTAAATTTTTTGCTACTTTGCAATCATGCGATTATGCAAGTGAGATCATTAAATGCAATCAATAACAGATTACCGCCGTGAGGATCGACGACAGTTCTTGATTTCACATTCTCATTACATTACATATAAACATTGTTCGTTAATAAAATTCATGTCACTTTAGTTTACTCTTTCAGTAGAAGTATTTTGTTTCATTAACAAAAGTTACAGCTTTTAATCAGGTACCGGCAGCTGTTAAAGATGGTAATCAATGGGGACACATATCAAACGCTGGTGTGGCTTATTAACTTTCCAATTTTCTTCTGCCCTAGCGAAACACTTCATTCATTGTGATGCACATTGCAGTAATTAGCAATTGACATATTTCTACCTCCTTACATAACACTTTCACAGGGAAATAAAACAAAGAATACCTTCTAATTTTCACAGCAACCCATGCATTTACTTTGTCACACAAAACCTAAGTGCAAGTATTTACAATGGAAATTTGAAAAGCTGTTGTTTTCAGCCAAGCCAGCCAGGCTGAACAGACTTACAATCAAATTGATTTTATTTGCAAAAGCGATAAATCTTAAACTACAAAAACTGTTGTGTTTATATGCGAAGTATGTCATGCATATATGTAAAACTACTTTTAATCTATCATAACAAGTTTTTCAATCTGCTAAGTCCAAGTAAAATATATATTTATTTATACTCACGGTTTCGGCGATAACTCACAGTATTATTGGTGAATTCATTAATGGTTGCTTGGAGCTGTATTCCACCTGGTAAATAATTTAGTTTTGTATAGCGATAGATCTTATGTGAGGTACATTATCAGTATATATATATATATGTTTAATAATTACAAAACCAACCAGGTAGTTTTAAATTGAATAAGTAATATTATACAATGATATTTAGTAAGTATCATCAATGTCTAAAGCATCGTAATTTATGTCAATTTCTATGTCTGCTTTTGTCATGTATATATATAAAGGCAAGATGTTTGAGAGGTGAATATATTTATTTAACCACTTGTCATCCTCAGGCTTACATCTGTTTCGCTGCCTTCTTCATGTAAATAAAAATTTAAGTGCATAATGAATTATGTTTACACGTCTGCGCTACTATGCGTGCTACGCATTATACAATACAATTGTATATTCCCAAATTAATGCAGATAAAGAAAGTTAGCCATCTGATCATCTGAACAACATGGTTACACCGCTGATTCAACTCTAAGTATACATACAAAATAGTTTCTTTATATATAGAATGTATGGAAAACCATAAGTATATATAAATATATATATTTGTATGTATATATATATATATATATATATATATATATATAT
>NC_068984.1:87856500-87857963 GCF_001194135.2 Octopus bimaculoides | reverse complement strand
ATTGGGTTCGTCAGTTTCCATCCATTCTTCTCGGCTGATGTTTGTGCCAAAAGTGACTTTGGAGTCATAGTCAGTGGTGAAAGAGTCGTGAACAGAACTCGCATGGGCTGGTCGGTGCAGGTCGAGGATGTTGAAGACGCTCCTTTCTTCTCCTGCGTTTTGCCTCCTCATTCTGTTGTCTGTTCTGTTCCAAGGAGCTGGCTCAATTGCGGATAGCAGTTCTCCAGGCTGTCCTTTCCATGCCAATCTATTCCCATGAGGATGGCTGGATGTGAGCTTGAGCCAAGGTCCGTTTAAACTGGTCTTGAAAACGAAATTTCGGATCTCCTCTAGGTCTTGTTCCGATTGCAAGTTCTCCGTAGAGCATGATCCTTGGGAGACTAGAGGGCTCCGTTCGCTGGACGTGACCTGCCCAGCGGAGACGATGGCGAAGAATGGTGGCTTCGACACTTAGTAGTGAGGCGTGGCGAAGAACCTCGTTGTTGGTAACGTGATCTTCCCATTGTATGTTGAGGATCTGTTGTAGCTTCGATTGCTGGAAGCATTCAAGACGCTTGAAGTCATGGTGGTACAACGTCCAAGTCTCACAAGCGTAGAGTTGACAAGACAATGGCACGGAAGACCATGATCTTTATCCGGATGGTCAGCGCGTAATTGAAGAATACACGTTGGCTGAGTCTGCCGAAGTGGGGGGGGGGTGTCTTCGAAAGGATACTTCCAAGGTATGTGAAGTGTTCAAATTCTTCTAGGGATTGGCCGTTGATGCTTATGTTTGTGAGAGGATTGTTCTGGCCTGGTGCAAGTTGGATCAGTGTCTTGGTCTTTAATGTGTTTACCTGCATCCCGAAGCGTTCATAAGCCGCGTTGTAAAGATTGGCCGTCCTTTGTAGACCATGACCAGACGTTCTGAGCTTCTCGAATTCCTCGCTGGCATTCCGCTGATACTTGCTGGTGTTTTCGTTTGTTCTCCGCAGTGGCATGGTTCTCGAGGTGTTTGGCTTCGATTAGACGGGAGATGGTTTCATTATTCTCGTCAAACCAGTCTTGGTCCTTCTTCCAGGCAAAGCCGATCGTCTCTTCGACAGCAGCGGTCATGGCTTCACGAAGGCTGGTCCAGCGATCCTCAATGGAGGTTGACTCTGGGAGGTCCATCAGGTGTCTCTCAATGGATCCCTTGAAGTCTTGGGATGTCTGTGAATTTCGGAGTTTGGCGCAGTCGAAGCGTCGGAAAGGGATGTTTGCTGAGACCCGCTTTGGTGGGCAGCGGATCTTGATGTCAAAGCGAGGGATAAGAAGGCGGTGATCCGTCCAGCAGTCAACTGCACAGGGCATGGAGTGGGTGATGCGTACATCTCGTCTATCCCTGGGTCTTGTCAGAACATAATCGAAGATGTGCCAGTGTTTAGGCCGTGGATGTTTCCAGTTACATGTATGTATTTATATATATATATATATATATATAT
>NC_068984.1:87852522-87854699 GCF_001194135.2 Octopus bimaculoides | reverse complement strand
ATATATATACATACATACATACACACACATACATACAAAAATTTTAAAGTATTTTTGAGGGTGTTTGGTATATTTAGATGCATACATTCATAGTTGCCACTCGATAAAGACATAAAGGTTTAAGTAATTTAATCATCACCTGGTGAATCAAGATTGACCAAGAAGGCACCCAGATAATAACTATTAGTAGAAGATGGACATTGGCACAGAAAGCACTTTTACAATTAAGATTAAATATAAACAATCTTTTAAATAAACCTTTTTCCTCTGTTTTCTGTAACTTTAGAATATTTTAGCTAATCTCAAAACATTCTATTATTGATCTACGTCAGACAAAATTCTATTATTTTTCTTCTATCATAAAAAATTCCGTCGTTTAATTTTGGAAATCAATTTTGAAAGTAATATTATCACATTTCCATGAGCTTATCGTTGTCTAACTTGAAACTGAAAGAGACGGAAATCTTCGATCATACATATAAGATGTTGAAAATAGAATCGGGATTCGCAAAGCTTTTACTATTAAATCTTCAAATACATGTGTATACTGATTAAATATTGAAAAAGAAAGAGAAAAAGAGTGAGAGCAAGAGAGAGGAAGAGAGAGAGAGATTTGTGAAAGTATATTACAAGAGATAAGGTCGAGGATTATATCAATATTTGCATTTCTATATACTTCAACCCAGATCAACGTTCATCGTGAATTATTATATGGTGTCGTAGATTTGAAGTTTATTGCTCATGTAATAAATGCGCTATTTAAATATGTTGACTTCCTGTTCAAACCAGAACCAATATACAGCCTTGTCCAGCTAGGAATTCCAAGAGTTAAATCTTAATAAAGTTCTTTTCGCGTTTGGAAAATATTTCCTGAAGTAGCTACCTTCATGTATTAAGAAGTGTTTGCATTACCTATGTTTTGGTAAAATATTGCCCAATCCTTTATTTTGATGTTAAGATCTATGGACTCAATTTAACGATGTTTTGATTATGTCAGGTGCTATACTTCTATCTAGCTACATATAACACGGTGAAGTTATAACACACCTTAATTATTATTTCTAACACACCAATATTTGTTTATTCGCAAAACTACCTCTGTTAAGTCCAATTTTCGCCCAGTAATCAAGTCTATGACACAGAGAAAAGGAAAATTTACTGTACAAAATCTAGTTTAGAGAGGTATGACAAACTAGTTGTCCAAATCATACTACCATACATCATAAAATTGTGTTAGTTGTTTGAGAAGGTTGTGTAAAAATATATAAATGAGACTTGTATCCTGTTAGAATAGAGATGAAAGGAGAAAGTATGAGAAAAGTCTACATCATGCAAAAAACATTTTATATAAAATATTACTATTATTATTATTATTATTATTATTATTATATATATCACGTATAATTTCTCTGAAAGACGTTATAAGAATAAGTTTGCATGTGTAAAGGTGTGTGTGTGTGTGTGTGTGTGTGTGTGCGTGTGTATCTGTGTGTTGTGTCTGTGTGCGTGTCGGTGCGTGTGTCTGTGTGTGTCTGTGCGCATATGCGTGTGTATACATGTATATATATATGTATATGTATGTAATGCGTGTGTATGTGTGTTTGTATGTGTAAATATATATGAAAATTATGAATAAAAAAGTATTGAGAATTTATACAATCTTCTGTACATCAAAAGAATGCATCGAGCTGTAAGTCAGCCAGATCCATAAGTGGAGGAAAATAAAATGATGATGATAATAATAATAATAATAATAATAATAATAATAATAATAATAATAATAATAATAATAATAATAATAATAATAATAATAATAATAATGATAGCAATAATAATAATAATAATAATAGCAATAATAATAATAATTATAATGATGATAATAATAATAATAATAATAATATGAGATCATGGAGAACCACACTGATGTTGAACAATGACAATGAATCTCTAAATGCTGGAGATGTAAGAATTTCATGTGGCATTTTCCAGGGTGACTCACTATCACCACTCCTCTTCTGTCTAGCCCTAATACCGCTCTCAAAATTGCTCGATGATGCACAGTATGGTTATAAAATATTTGATAAAAATATAAATCATCTCATTTACATGGATGATTTAAAGCTCTTTGCAAAAAATGACCAACAACTCAAAGGCCTACTAGCGATTGTTAAACAATT
>NC_068984.1:87847622-87849892 GCF_001194135.2 Octopus bimaculoides | reverse complement strand
ATATTGATATTTCAGAATCTGGACCTATTCTTCAGGAAATCTCTGGAGAAAAGTTGATACTAGCAGAGAAGTGAGCAAATGCCAACTTTCCTCCGAAAATTTACCGCGGAAGGGGTCCCGACCCTGAAATTTTGAAATACCAGGTAAAACAATCAATCTGTTTAATTATTATCAATTGCATTGTTTTTGGCATTTAAAAAGTATAATTATATACATATGTGTGTGTAGAGAGAGAGAGAGATAAACAGACAGACAGACTGACATACATCCATAGATAGGTAGATAGATAGATAGATAGATAGATACATTCATACATACATACATACATACATACATACATACATACATACATACATACATACAGTTAATATGCGGCAACAAATATTGCCAGCTTTGGCAAACTGAATTACTTGTAGCGGTGTCTCGAAATATAAGAAAATAATTATTTTGTTTGAAGAACAGAATTTTAAACGAATTCCTACTATAGCATAGATTACAATAAAAACTCAAAAATGCAGGTGAGCTTAACATTATACTGCATATATAAACCGTATTTATACTTCAATGATGTTGGCTTGAGCATCATTTCAAATCCCGTGGCGGTCAGCGATGTTGATGGAATAAACATCAATAATTCACAAGCCTAAGAGAAATCAACTGCACTCCTACCTTTGAACCCAGTCAAAATAAATCAAAATTTTCTTTCAATACTATTTATGTATTATACTGGTATTAATTCAAAAGATATTTCTTGAAAAATTTGTGAAGATTTTTTTTAAGTACATAAAATAAAAAGAACTTTCGTGATTATATAACAACTCACTATATATCAACTACTTTCAAAAATAATTGCATAGGATGATATTTCAACGTCTTGTTTTATAAACTTAAATCACTTGATAAGTTGTTCAGACTGCGTGAAATATGTGATAGAAGAAAAACTGGCTGATGATGGCTCCGAGGAAAAAGAAATTCGAAGAAGTTTTAAGATTTAGATTGGAATCAGAATGACGGCGTAACCGGTTTACACCTAAATATATAAAAACTAAAATTTAGCACCAATAAAATTCTATTGATCAGATTGATGAAATGATTAGAGAGTGTGTGAAGGAAAAATAAACCAGAAAGAACAACGATGTGTACCTCAATACTCCGCTAACAAATAAAACGAGCCAGTGAGGGAGTCTCTAACGTGGTCGTTTTGCTTGCTGAAAATACCAGTCAGATCTCCCTTAAATCACACCCTGCCATCTTAGAGAATAAGAATACACTGAAAAGTGTGACCCTAGATGTCTTGTTGTTCTTTAAAAATACTGAATCATTATGGGTAGAAAGCTGCTCGATCGATCAAGACTGACCTGGGGCTAAACGACACAACAACAACAGCTACACATATAAATCTAAAATATGCAGCGTGTGATATCATTATCTATGCAAATCCACAAGCATTTTTTTCTTTCTTTTTCGTTGGATAAATATTTAGTCAACATATTTGAATGGAAACAGATCTATTCGGACTTGAATGAAGTCTCTTATTTAGAAGAAGTATATCGATAGTATATCAATCAGCGATAAATAGTTACTGATTAAAATGGGAACAGTAATTTAATTTCTAGTTTCATAAATAATTACAGTAAGAAAACTTTATTGCAAATTTGAGAACAGAACAGCTAACCCGAAACGCTGATACATACATACTTATATAAATATGTGTGTGTGTGGGGGGGGGGTATGTGTGTGTGTACATGTGTGTGTGTTTGTGTGTGCATGTGCGTATGTGTGTGTATGTGTATATGTGTGTAAGAATAGACAGACACACACGCACACACACATTATATAAGGAAAATGCTAATTTACATAGATAAATATGTTTTTGTATATATGTTTCTCCATGACTCTGACCATAAATCTCGTTAATGACATTTTACAGTGCAGTTTTCCGTTGTGAACTGGCAGATTTTTCAATATTCAAAGAAACGATTCTTTTTACTTAACATTGCAGAAGATAGAAATTGTGTTTAAAAATTATTACAGTTTTAGCTTTTCAAATCGTTTATAATTACATGAATTCATTAAACATACAGCCATAAACACTGTCATACACTTATTTATGAAGACATACACACGCTCACGTAGGTACACACGTTTCCTCATAAGCAGACACACTCACATACACACACACACACGCACACGCGCGCGCGCGCACGCACACGCACACACACACACACACACGCACGCACACACACACACACACACACACACACACACAC
>NC_068984.1:87843245-87845745 GCF_001194135.2 Octopus bimaculoides | reverse complement strand
GCCTATGTTTTCTTATGTGTGCACCGGTGTCTGTGTGCATGTTTGTCTTTGAATATGTATATGTGTATATGTGTGAACTCATGTATGCACATATGTATGAATGTATGTACACACAAATGTACCTATATATGCATGTATGCATTTTAAATAGTGAATCTTTGAAATAAGAATGTATTTTCATGTTGAGCGATAGAAATTTTTGAAAGTATTTGTCGACAAATTGCGTGTACTCTACCTTAAACTCAGACGATTATAATTATTGGTTTGAAGTCTGCATGAAAATGTATAGGTGACAATAATGTCGAAATATAAAATTGCTTTTTCTTTCTTTCTTGGTTTCCCTCAGTAAACATATTCTTTTCTACTATTTATTATCTGCCACAATAAACAAATGAATGAATGAATGAATGAATGAATGAATAAATAAATGAACTCTGAAAAAAAAAAGGTACTGATCAGTGGTGATTGAAAATTGCACCAAATGTTAAGATCTCTGAATTGTTGGTTATCACGTGAAAAAAAAAAATACATATATAGTGTGTCAATCTAAGTACATCTTTCTTTACACACACACACACACACACACACACACACACACACACACACACACACACACACACACACACACACACACACACAAAATCAAACCATGACGTGCTCGAAATAGCAACCAAATTTCTTTCACATCACACCTTTGCCATCTGGGAGGAATCATCCACACATTTTGGTCCTAGTTAGGATTCACTAGGTTTGAAAATTCATTGGCATCGTATGCCTCTTCTGAATGATTTTGGCCAACAGACCTGGCTGGTCAGGGTGCTGACCTAGGAGGTAAACGACGACGACGACCATAGCAACAACAACAACAACAACAACAACAACAGAAAGAACAACAACAAAAACAGCAGCAGCAAAAACAACGACAATAGTAGCAGCAGCAACAACAACAACATTTTCAGTGATAATATCGAAGTAGCAATAAAACTATTTAAATGGTAAAAATTAATCTCATGAAATTACGACCAATTAATAAATAACAACTTCGAACGAAAATGTTCATGAAATATTCAAACCATTGTCTTCTTAATCTAATCGACACAATAAAGGAGTGTGAATTCTATCCACAAAAGCTAGCCGTAGAATCTAATAGAAGTCTTGTTCCACAAACACTTAAACAGCCTCCATAACTTCTAATACCGATATCTAACAAATTCTTCAAATCAGATATCCTTAGCAACAACAGAAAATTTGGAATATCTCATATTTCAATTAAGTTTATTTGCTATTTGTTTACCTAATTCTTCAGACTTACACCTGGCAAAATTAAACTAACAACACCGTTTCCATTCGTACGTCTCATAATATGTTTAGCTATTAAACATTTAAGATATTAACGTAAAGTAGAGAGTATACATTGGATGAAAACGCAAAATCTTAACACACGTGACAGTAACAACAATAACAGTAGTAATATTAGTAGTAATAAAGTTTCTGTATTCGCCATATGGACAACTAAAATGCAAAACATTACGATGCTATACATTTTACTCATACACACACGCTATCATGCACAATCATATATACACAACCACAACATATAATATATAAATACATGCAACATATATGCATAAATAATACATACATACATACATACATACATACATACTTACTGACTTAGTACATACGTGCTGCTGTGTTTAAGGATGTATGTATGTATGTGTGGATGCATATATATGCGAACGTATGTATGCATGCATGTATCTATGTACGTATGCCTGTCTGTATGTATGTATGAGGTTTATAAAGGCATTCATCCAACCACCTACTTGTCCATCCATCCATTCATCCATCCATCTATCTATTTATGCATATCTGCATACATATGTACATTAGAATATACACATACATCAGTACATCCATCCATACACATACATGCACAGATAAATACATGCATGCATGCATGCATCCATACATCCATAGATACATACATACATACATACATACATGCATTCATGTAGGCATACCTACATACATACATACATACAGACAGACAGACAGACAAACAGACAGAGAGGCAGAGACATACATGTTTATCGTTAAGGCAATATTTACTTTGAGACGAATGCAAGAGTTATCACGTTTCTGTCCACAATTATTAATTACCATTTACCATGTTCTGTGTGATAACACCAGCGTATATTTGACAATGCGTACATGCACACTGGCATCTCCCCACCCCACACACACACACACGTACCAAGTCATACATCGATACATATACACAAACATTTAAATGTAAATCGAAGAAAACAGTATAAAAAAAATATATATATATATATATATATATATCAAAAGCTGTTTTTATATCAACAACAAAATGCAGCAGCAGCAGTAGTAGTAGTAGTAGTAGTAGTAGCAGCAGCAGCAGCAGCAGCAGCAGTAGTAGTAGTAGTAGTAGTAGTAGTAGCAGTAGTAGTAGTAGTAGTAGTAGTAGTAGTAG
>NC_068984.1:87840712-87843235 GCF_001194135.2 Octopus bimaculoides | reverse complement strand
AAAAAATATATATATATATATATATATATATCAAAAGCTGTTTTTATATCAACAACAAAATGCAGCAGCAGCAGTAGTAGTAGTAGTAGTAGTAGTAGCAGCAGCAGCAGCAGCAGCAGCAGTAGTAGTAGTAGTAGTAGTAGTAGTAGCAGTAGTAGTAGTAGTAGTAGTAGTAGTAGTAGTAGTAGTAGTAGTAGCAATATCTCTTTTACTGGTCACAGGGGCCTAAGATGTTGGGGGTGTGTAGAAAGTACAGAGGTGGAGTGCAAAAGAATCAACGAACAAAACACGAATTCGTCGAATAAAAAAAGGAATTGGGGTCTAAAAGAAATATAAAAAGTATTTAAAAAAACGACTACAAAAAAAAAAAGTCACTATTAATAAAATACGTGTTAGAATTCTCCGTGGATAAATTCTTCAAACGGAAAGCGAAAACAAAAGTGCTCCTTTTGTATCTAGATGGGGAAAGATTTGACTTAGAATCGCAGTGAAGCAAAACATTGGCAAAATAAAAATAAGAATAAAAGAAAAGGAGCTGTAATTCGCGGAAGTTCATTTTGTTAAAATATATATACATTAGGCACACTCCTACGCGCAAATATACGAGAGGACTTCATTTTTACTTGTGCTCTTAAAATTCGGTGTGTACTATATAATAAGGTTAAAAGGATATTAAAATACCTGTCATATTAGATTGTTTTAATGATCATAATGATAATAATAATAATGATGATGATGATGAAGATAATGATGATGATAACTACGAACACTCAGTCACTAACACACTCACACATACAACATACACACACGCATACACACACATATATATACACACACGCATGACGATTGTCACGATGATGATGATGATGATGACGACGACGACGACGACAACACTCACATACACACCAAAACACACCCAACACACACACAGACTCACACACAAAAGCCGACGAGTAGAGTTAATTGGAGAATCGGTTAAGAAAATATTTAATCATACACGATTGTTCATATGTACGAAAATATGTGTTTAAGTGTAAGCGTGCATGTACGTATGTGTGTGTGTGTGTGTGTGTGTGCTGGGGTGGGTGCGCATGTGCGCGCATGAAGGTGTGTGCATGTGTGTGTAAGTGCGTGTGTGTGTAAGTGCGTGTGTGTGTGTGTACGTGTGGAAAGGGAAAGAGAGAGACAGAGCGAGAGAGACAGGGAGACAGAGAGAGAGAGAGAGAGAGAAGAGAAGAGAAATAAGATAGACAGGGATTGATAGACAAAACCGTGGACACGTACATGCACACAAGCATATGTGTGTGTACATGTGAAAGAGAGAGACTGAGAGAGTATCTATACACGTATGCATGTATACAAATATACATACCAATATATATGTATATATAATATATAACATAATATATATACATATATACATACAAATATATATGTATATATAATATATAATATATATATATATATATATATATATATATATATATATATATATATATATATATACATATATACATACAAATATATATGTATATATAGTATATAATATATATATATATATATATATATATATATATATATACACACACACATATACATATATGCATACATACATACATACACACATGTATATATTTCACATACATACATACATGCATACGTACATACATACATACATACATACATATATTTCACTCGTGTATGAAGCTTGATTCTGCACACTAGCAATGTTCTAGCAATGAAAAGAAAGAAAAAAACAAATCTAATTGAACGAATCCTCACTGCAGTCAAAAAATTTAGAGACGTTATTGCGAGGAATGCACCACAAGTAAATCCCAAGGCACAGTTTTCGGCCACGCAGTATAAGCTTTTATCATAATACACATACGCGCGCGCACACGTACATGCAAGCGCACGCAAGCTCAAAGACGCGCGTGCTTTCACACCCATGTATATGTATACATATATGTATACATGCGCTTGTATGAGTATATATTCTGTGTATGTATGTATGTATGTATGGATATATGTATGTATGTATGTATGTATGTATGTAAGTAAGCATACATGTATGTATGTATGTATGTAAAGATAGATAGATAGATAGATAGATAGATAGAAACTAAGTTGACTGGCAGAAATGGAGAGATAGATAAACCAATTACTGATATGCTAAAATATAAATATTTGGATACATATAAAATATGCTTGTATATAAACCGTATGTCTGTAAGAATTTATATACGTAATGTATAATTTAAGAAATGTGGTATTATATAATTCATAATGCGTTATATTTATTTTTTCAGTTTACATCTGAATTTAACGAGTAAAATTAAAGCAAAATATATTTCATTAACATCATAATTAAAATTCATTTTGATTACTTTACGTAATTTTCTCTTTCCTTTACACACACACACACACACACACACACACACACACACATGTATATATGTGTGAAAGTGTATGTGTGTATATGCATGTATGTATGTATGTATGTATGTACGTACGTGTGAGTGT
>NC_068984.1:87839800-87840702 GCF_001194135.2 Octopus bimaculoides | reverse complement strand
GCATGTATGTATGTATGTATGTATGTACGTACGTGTGAGTGTGTGTGTGTGTGTGTGTGTATATATATATATATATATACATATATATATATATATATATATACATACATATTCGAACCAAACACCATCATATTAATTAATTGATTAACTTACCGAAACTATTTGTGATAAATCCAAAAAAATGTAGTAGCAACACAGATCTAATAAGCGGTAATTCCTGTCCATTGTGCATCTCAAGATTTAGCAGCCGTTGTTATTTTCAGATTAAAATCTTCAATATCAACACAATTTTAATAATGTAGCTTCTCCACTACATATGTTCCGATATGAATAGCATTTCTTTGCACATTAATATAACTATATATGATGTAAACAAATACATGTATTATTTCGTCACTCCCGTCTTAGATTACTTGATAAATAAAATATAGACTGTGTGCCAGGAAAACTAACAATAGAACTAAATAAGAAACCAGCCATCCAACCAACTATGAGTGAGAATGTTAGAATGAATGATGTTACGGTGCGGCTGGTTGACCATAAGACTGAATGATTGGTTGGTCTATCGAAACAGTTGGATATGAAGACAAATGGATTGCATCTCATTGATGTTATGGCTGGAATGGCTGTTGTTGTCGTTAATTGTATCATTAATATAAGACGCCTTTATAAATCAACATAGTTTATTTGACGTGTCTGTGATACTATTGCTTCATCCTGCATCTCCCTAACGAGCGAGCTGACTGTAGTACAAGCACAGTCATCATTGATATAAGCAGGCATGTTTAAGATTGTTAGATTGCTATCCTGTAAATTTAGAAAACAGAAAATTTAAAGCCTAAATGATAGATTTAATTGAGCTGGTTTAAATATATATATTAATTTTATATATATATATATAT
>NC_068984.1:87837184-87839622 GCF_001194135.2 Octopus bimaculoides | reverse complement strand
ATATATATATATATATATATATAGTTCTGTACTAAATAAAGCAGGCGATATTATCGATATCAACGGAAGAATATTTCTGTATATATTCTTCAGCTTACAAATCTAATGAAACGCGCAATAAGTGATTATAATGAGTCTGCTCGAACTGAAGTTATCAATTTGCAAGGAGAATCATCATTGCAGTAAAAGAAAGCTGCTGTGGTTAAAACGAAATAATACAGTTGGTTATAATAATATACAATTTCATGTGTAAACATTACAGAGCGAAATACTTTCGAAAATGATGCAAATTGAAACTAATTTAGAAGAATGAAATCTTGAAGTGGAAGATAATGAAGAAAGAGATAATGCTGCTGCTGACGATAATGAAGATAATGATAATGGAGAAGGGGAAGGGTTGCTTATAATGCTAACATGACTATTTTCTCTGCTATCACTAGAGCCTCTGTGCGATTACAAACCCCCATCACCTCTAATTGATTCGTAATAGAAGCACAAAGCCTCGAATTCACAGGGTGAGAAAACTAGATTGTGTGATATTCATTTGATTTGTTTCCCAGGAACAGTTATTGAAGAAAGATAGTCGCAACCAGTAATTGAAACCGCGTCGCTGTAACCTCGAATGCAACCCCCCGACAAGTAACTGAATATCCCATCAATAGATTTGTGGCAAGCTGTGCTCCATCATGACCACAGCTCACTGGCTGGAACCAGTAAAACAGTAAAACAATAAATGAAAGTCTAAATACTAACAACACTGCTCTGCTACTGCAGCCAATTGTAACTTATTATATAGGGATATCATCTCAATATCTAGTGTAGAGAAGATTATGCGGCATTCATCCGTTCCTCGAAATAGTTAATAGTGAACACTGTATGTTGTATAACATTTGGAATCGAAGACAGGTTTTATTTAATTTTCCATTTAAATAAATAAATAAATAAATAAATAAATAAATAAAGAGATGGATCCTCCGTCGGTTTCGAAGATGGCTATTCCAGTTGTTCGAACAGTTGAAGAACCTACTAGTTAATTTAGCATGTAAGTTAACTGAGTATTCTGGACACATGCATTCTCACCATAAACCTCAAGCGGAACCAGCGTGACATGATGTCTGATATGGTTCTTAAATTACAGTTAGAGTTCATCATATTGTCTTTCATACAGTTCCCGTCAACCTAGTTTCACCAACAACGTTTGAGTCGACTTATTCAAGAAACAATGCAGTGAGACTGAACACGGAACAACATGATTACAAAGCGAACTTACTAACCACTCAGCTATGTCTGAGTTCAGTTGTTAGTACAAGTGAACTCTTTCTAATAACTATTCTATCTCTTTCAGACACCTACTCAAAACTGAAAGATCAGTTATAATAGATAAGTTAGAAGCAAAATATTAGATAAAACTCAGCCTAATGCGCCTTGCAATAAATTAACACCTGGTGTTGCAGCCACACCCTTTCTAAGGTAAAATCCGAAATGCAGTGGAACTGGGTAGGAAGGAGTCTGAATATTCAACGTTAAATCAGGGAATATCAAGTAATTTTTATTACTGCGAGAGATACTCTGACTGATGAAAGAAACCTGACGTCAAACGTTTAAAATTTTCAATTCTGGCGACATTGGTTCTCAGTCGATTACAACAAGTGTTCCAGTTGATCCAATTGACGAAACAGCCTGCCCGTGAAATTAACGTGCAAGTGGCTAAGCATTCTACAAATACGCGAACCCTCAGCGTAGTTCTCAGGGATATTCAGCGTAACACAGAATGTGACAAGGATGGTCCTTTGAAATACAGGTACAGCTTATTTTTGCCAGGTGATTGAACAGGAGCAACGTGAAATAAAGTGTCTTGCTCAAGAATACAACACATCGCCGGGTATGGAACTCATGACGTTATAACTGTGAATCGAATACACTAAACACTTAACCACGCGCCTTCATGATAATGAATGTGGTACAACACAACGGAAAGCCAAGTTTCCTTGACTGCAATAAAAATTAACAATGACAAAATAACTCGCCAAAACAAAAGAGCCTATATGTGGTCGCTTAACATTTTGCCTACCATAGGAGTCACTGGTGACGCAACACGCAATATTCTAAATATATCACAGGGGCGTCACTGGTAATTCCCAATGGGGATGTTGTTTTTTTTTTTTTTCCTAAGGAGCCTCAGCTTACTGTGGTTCTAAACTTTGTTTCTTCCTGTCTCTCGGATGATTTTTCAATTGCGGAAACCTGGAATTCATCAGAAGATGAGGGATCAGATTTGATATCAGCATGGTGCCAATCACTATAGTATCCATCACTGGAGCGCTACCCTCCATAAAATAATTTTTGCGAAAAAGAAGCCATTAAGGCTTATATAATATAAAATCTGAAATATAATCTCTAGGAAGAAATCATAAATAAATGGAAAGAGAAATCATAGA
>NC_068984.1:87835587-87836826 GCF_001194135.2 Octopus bimaculoides | reverse complement strand
TTGCCTGACGTGTTAACGATTCTGCCAGCTTACCGCCCTATATATGGTTAAAATATTCATTTCAAATTTTGGCACAAAGCCAGCAATTTCGACGCCAGTATTCAATTGATTTTTATTTTATAGACCCAGAGAGGATGAAAGGCAAAGTCAACCTCGACAGAATTTGAACTCAGAACGTAAAGAGGACGAAATGCCGCAAAGCATTTTGCCCGGAGTGCTAACGGTTCTGCCAGCTCGCCACCTTATAATACTGGTTTCAAATTTTTGTACAAGACCAGCAATTTCGGAGGGAGGGACTAAGTCGATTACATCAACCTTAGTACTCAGCTGGCACTTATTTTATCAATCCCGAAAAGATGAAAGGCAAAGTCGACCTCGGTGCAATTTGAACTCAGAACGTAAAGACAGACGAAATATCGCTAAGCATTTTGTCCGGTTTGCTAACGATTCGGTCAGCTCCGTTGCCTTATGTGTGGTTAAAATATTTTTTTAAATAGGGCCAAATTTCTAACAAAAATTCGATTGCTAGAGCAAAAGTAAATATGGCACTAAATAGGTTTGGTAGGCAAAGTGTTCACCTGCTACGAAAGGTAGACAAATTTCTTTGAAATTTTCCCACACTCTTGTTATCTGAAAACGGAAAGAACACATTAGATAATGTAATCCAAGATACTCTAAAGAAAACGACGGGAACGACTAGAATATCTCAGATCACGTATCTGTTGACTTAAAGGTTGAATTTGAATTCAGCAGAATCACCACCACCACCACCACCAACACTACCACCGTCATCATCATCATCATCATCATCAGCAACAACAACAACAACAACAACAGCAACAACAACGGTGACAACAGTAGCAGGAACAACAATAGCAACAATAATTACAAATGCATCGGCAGCAGCAGCAGCAGCAATTACAACCTCAGTAATGTCATACTACCCAGCCGATAAGACCTGGAAGTTATTTAAGCGTTGGTGGAATATATACAGATTCATGCTAATCACAAAGAATGAATAAGGAAACACAAAACTCTTTTGTATAAAGGTGAAAATTAGTAATGTTTTCAATAATATTATTTGCAGCAAAACAACAATAACAATAATGACAACAGCAACAACGACGACGACGAAGACGACGACGAAGACGACGACGTCGACGAAGACGACGAAGACGACGAAGACGACGACGAAGACGACGACGAAGACGACGACGAAGACGACGACGAAGACGACGA
>NC_068984.1:87829058-87835297 GCF_001194135.2 Octopus bimaculoides | reverse complement strand
GACACACAAGATGTCGAAATATCGTTCACTAGATAACAATGGCACTTTTCTTTTAATTCTGACTCTATATCTTCAGGAGGAGTTACCTCAAGCCTTTCTATATTAACCAAAATGAAGTAGATTGACAAATTTATTTTTTGAACCCGTTGAAAACACACAAGATGTCGAAATATCGTTCACTAGATAACAATGGCACTCTTCTTTTAATTTTGACATAATAATAATAATAATAATAATAATAATAATAATAATAATAATAATAATAATAATAATAATAATAATAATAATAAATATGGCACTAAATAGGCACCACGGCACGACAAGATCCCCAATTTCTAGCTAAAATACTTAACAGGAACTCATAAAAAGCTGGCTGAGAAATTTTATGAATACTAGCAGAGCCAGAGACAATGTCTGAATGGCTCACAGAACGGAAAAACTATCCTAATTCCCAAATCCACTAAAACGAAAATTACAGGCCGATAAATTGCCTCCCTACAATTTACAAAGACTTTACTGCAATAATATCGCAGATAATGGACATCTGGAAGAAAACAACCTGTTTCCAGAAAAGCAGAAGGTATGCTGCAAGGGCTAGCACGGTCGTAAAGATCAGCTACTGATAAATAAAGCCACAACTGAAGACAGTCGCAGAAAGAAGACTGGTCTAAGTATAGCCTGAATCGATTACCGAAAGGCTTTTGATAGTATCCCCTAGGCATGGATCCTAGAAACACTAGCCGTGAGCAAGGTAGCACCAATAATCATAAAGTATAAACATTCCATGAATAAATGACAGACAGCGTTACAGCTCCAGATAAAAGGACTCATAAAAACCAAATCCATCCTCATTAGAAGAGGAATATTCCAGGGAGACACGCTCTCTCCACTCCTTTTCTGCTTGACATTGACACCTTTAGCTGACATGCTAAACAGATCTGGGTGTGGATACAGTTGTTACGGCAAAATAATCAACCATCTCTTGTATATGGATGATCTACAACGGTACGCTACAAATGAGAAAACAGCTGGAAACATTACTACAGACAGTACATGGATTTACCACAGAAATAAACACGAAATTTGGCTTAGAAAAATGTGCCAAAGCAACCTTGAAAAGAGGAAAACTAGTTAAGAGTAGCAACATCACACTAGATAAAGCAAATGAAAAGAGAATTTGGCCAAAACCAGACATACAAATACTTAGAGATCAATGAACTAGATACAATACAATACACACACAAATGAAAGAGAAAATAAAAAAGAAATACTGTAGACGAGTTAGATTAATACTGAAAACAGAGCTCAATGCAAAAAGCAAGAAAATAGGTATCAACATTCTAGCCGTCCCAGTTATAAGTTACATCTGCAATATTCTTAACTGGGCTCTAAATGAACTAATCAAAATAGACAGGAAAAAAAGAAAAAATGACAGGATTTAGGATACACCACCCAAAATGTAACATAGAAAGGCTATATATACACAACGTATCGAAGGTGGCTGAGGCCTTATAAAGCTAGAAAATTATTACAAAATAACCACAATAGGACTACAGAAATACCTACTTCAGAAGCAAGAAAACTTAATACAAATAGCCACAAAACACGAACGAAACAAAAACTGTTTTCAGTCTTTAAGGAAGCTGACAAATGCAAAAAAGAAGGAACAATACCTAACAACTATGAAAAAAAAGAAGAAACAACAAAAGCTGTAAAATAATTGAAATCTAAACTAAAACTGGAACAGCAACGTATCATGATAAAATGATGGCAAGAAAAGCACCGTGATGGCAAATATTGAGTTAAACTAAACAGAAAAGAAATAGCCAAAGCAAAATCCCAACAATGGCTGAAAAACTCAGGATTGAAAGCAGAGACTGAGGGATTTTTAATTACAGCACAAGATCAAAGCCTTCCCACCAGAAATCGCCAAAAACATGTAATGAAAAGAAATACAAGTAACTTCAGAATATGTGGAGATGGAGAAGAAACAATAAATCTTGTTGTCCCTGAATACCCAGTCTTGGATAAGAAGGAATATATTCACAGACACGACAAAGTTGGGACCTATGTACACTGGAAGTTATGCCAACACTATGGAATATCAACAGAAAGATGGTATAGGTCATCAAAGACATGTCAGAACCAGCATATATTTACACCTATAGAAACAAGAAATAATAATAGAATATCCCGATAAAAACATCAGTTCGATGCAAACATAACAGACCTGTTATTCTGAGGGACGGGAACAAAAGTTATGCATTACTGTGGAGCTTAACGGCTCAGTATTTGTGAATGTACCATCAAAAGTTCTGGAAAAAGAGAACATTTATGGTGAATTAATACGGAACTTACACCTCTTGTACCCTGACTATAAATTCAAATTTGTACCTATTATCTTAAGTGCACCTATTATCTTAGGTGCTTTAGGCTATGTACCTACACATTTACACAAAAACCTAGAAATACTAGGTTTTTCGAAGCAAAAGAAACTGGATTCTCTAAATACAATCTATTAGTGGCATAGTGAAGATTTGTAAGACATTTCAAAGAATCGTAGCTGAGATTCTGTAGATGCATACACTTGGGGTGTGTGTCGACAGCTCAAGCAACACATCATCTCAATCATTTATTTATAAACAGCGAGAGTTTTGTTAATTCAAAAAGTCTTGTCGCTTTGTTAGCTTGAACTCTCTTGAAAAGAACTCAAAGGAAGATCATACATACATGCATGCATACATGTATCTCTGTGTAAAGCACTTTCGAATTTTAAAGAGCGTTATCAGCATATAACCAATAGATACTAATTCTTTAAGCAAATATAATAATATTGGGATTACATTCCGTATGTTTTTAACAATTTAAGACAAGAGAATGCTACAGGTGATGTGTTTCAGGAAGCATATATGCTTTGGTATAGTTAACATATATCTTGACTGTATATGAAATGTGTATAGTCCAACAAGAAGTAAATTTATTTACAAAGATCTAGGTTACAAAACCTGAAACATGTCTATATTTCTGTAAGGCAGAGAGGTTGGAACTTACGCTTCTACTAGATAAGCGGGCAAAATGATTTGTATATGCACTTAGAAAATGTGTTTTCGACATTATCTAGAGAAACAACTGTATCAACTTCATGATGCAGCCAATATGTTCACAATTCTCAAGCAGAAATGACTATATGCACTAATATATAAGAAACACAGAAAACGTAATCAGTATTAATGTTTTATATGATGTATACGTGTTTCATGAGATTGGCAGACATCATTTATGTGAGGATAAAGACAATTTACATAAACAAATGCCATTGGTCTCCTTCATCGGCATTACTCAACAAAAATGCAAGACGATGAAACACGGAGGTCTTTGAGTAATGCCTACGAACGGGGTCGATAGCATTTATCCATGTAATTGGACTTTATGCTCTCTTAATTTATGCTTGCCAATCTCACGAAGCACGTGTAAATTATATAAGTATCAATACTGATTATGTCTTCTGTATTATTTTTCTTTATACGTCGCGATGCATTCTAGCCTATCTGGAGGCTAACCACGTCAGAGATAAGAGTTGAATATAGAACTGACTTAACGCATCCATACTCATTGGTAATGCGCCACGCTTTTCAGTATACCAACCATTTGAATTATATGTATGTATGTATGTATGTTCATTCTGAAGGAAAACGATCTACAGGAAGATCCCAGCTATGCTTCAAAGAGGTTTATATGCAAGGTTGTAGATCAATAATGATACAATAGAAACAATTCAGACTGAAACCTTTTGAGACGATGTTTCCAAACAGAACATTAGCGATTTGAGGAGTTGCTGCAGCTAAAAGATAGGAGGCTCCCTAAGAAGAGCGGTCCTTCAAAGGCTTTTTTTTTGTGAAAATAACACACCCCTACCAAAAAAAAAAAAGAAAGAAAGAAAGAAAGATAGAAAGAGAGAAAAGGAAATAAAGGAAAACAAACAGTCAAGTCACATATGTGAATAATGCGCAGCGACTATTTCACTGTTATTGGCATGTCAGAAACTTCAGATAATGCCTTAGCAAAACAACTGAAAAATCTAAATTTGATGAATATCATTTATATAAGCATATAAACATAAAAATGGCCAATACAAATATTTAGAAAGGAACGGTGGCTGAATTAAGTGCATAAATCAAAGCTAATTAAATTAAATTCTAGTAATTAACCTATATATTTTTTATGAATAGCAGAGAAATCCTAAAGGCGAATGAAACAGAATATAATGGAACGAACATATATGGAACATTAAATCCCAGATGTAAGGCTGATAGGATTTATATACCTCGTATAAAATGAGGAAACGGTGTAATTGCTTGTGAAGAATCTATACAATGTTAGGCAAATTGTGTGGAACTACTGCTGAAGGCTGGAATAGTTAAGACAGGCAGATCAATAGCATCTGACGAATTGGAGAGATATCTTGAAAAATATGGATCGAGAGATCTGTGATCGTGCTTAATAAAATTAAATCAAAAGACTTTTGCATTGATCTTTGCAGCACAAGAAGAGGCTCTGGAAACATGATATTTAGCGCCATGGAGATAGATAAGACCACTGAATCACCATTAGGAAAAAATATGACCGGGGGAAGTGAATGCGTAATATATTTTGAAAAGAGTATGTTGTAAACCATCTCAGATATGATATGAGATAAGACATGTTAACATACACGGATTATAAGTGTGGGGGATTGGTTAGAGTATCGAAAATTTTTCTTTACAGTATTTAGATTCATTCAAAATTCAAACCCTGACGACGTTAACTTTGCCATGCATCGTTCACGGATAAAATTAAGTACTTAAGTAATGAGGATGATTAATCGCGTATACTCTCAACCTCTCCTCCTCAATACGTGCCCTTCTGCAACTATTTGAATTCAAAATTGTTGGCAGAGTAATTAGATCAAATTACACCGTATCAACTTCGCTTTCTTCATTTCAGTGTCGATAAAAAAAGAACCAGTAATACATTTGTAATTCAACTGTTCATTCCACCAGATTTCCTAAGCTTGTGCCAATGCTTGAAATCAATATTACACCTGTTTTCCTATAGAAAATGCTTGGAAAGGGCAACTATATGATATCAACACTATCCCTCAAGTATAGTATTTCCCAACCGTTTTACTCTCAGAGAACCTTTGAAATATATTCCATGTTTCAGAAAGCCCTACATATAATTATTAAATCATTTAAGCACCCACTTCTTTTTCTTTCATAAAATTAAATTTTATGAGAGATTAAGCAAATCACAAAACCGCCTTTAGAAGGTTTGGCAATGCTAAATCCGTCAGACGACAGAAAAAAGTTTTAAGAAATTTCATCTTAACCAGGACTTCACTTAGACAGAATTCCCTTACACTTCCCTATTAAGGGATCAATGTTTTTTTTTTTTTTTGTAAGAATCCTTACTACCTACATACAGATACCTGGATGATATTGTTACTACTAGAGAATATCCCATGTGTGTATAATAAAAGTACGAATATAGAATTTAATACAGAAATTACTGTAATTTGCATATAATTTGCGTATTTCTCGCGGAGCCCCCTAGCGATTTCTCATTGAAGCTTAGGATTCCAAGGAGCTCCATTTGAAAGACGCCATTCTAATATAATTCGGTCATACATCGTAAATGTTGCCACGGTTTTAAAATCGTTGCTAGTATACATTAGAAATTAGAAACTAGTTTAGTAGCTAAAATAAAATAAAAAATATAAATGCATAATTATTTGAAAGTATCGTCATTGCAGTATCTAGCACTGATTGCACTGGAAACGAGTAACCAAAAGTAACTTAAGAAATATCAAGCCATCGAGCGTGAGATTACAATTATGGTCATTAAAGAAAATTTTCTGTTCTTTTAATATTTTATTGGTTTCAGTCACTCGAATGTGGTCTTATTGTAATGAAGCACAAAGTACACGGGCTTTCTTCTCTCATATTGATCCCGGTAGTTGTTTCAACCTGGTACTTGTTTTATGGATTCTATTTATCGAAAACCTCGTTGCGTTTATGATATAATGCGAAGCAACCCGACACACCCACTTATAACATTAACACTGACAAGCACACCTGCATGTGCGCGCGCGCACACACTCACACACACACACACACACACACGCACACACACACACACACACACACACACACTAGTTAGTACTAACATTGCATAGGTGTGTGTGCATATATATATATATA
>NC_068984.1:87826301-87828127 GCF_001194135.2 Octopus bimaculoides | reverse complement strand
ATATATATATAACATTATAATATATATATATATAATATTATAATATTCATACATAAATATATGCATATATAGTAAGGTTAGTGTTTAATCCTGCCTATATATTGATTGATTGAAATATTGTGGTTATTAAGCATTACTTTTATATTACACTTCGGAAGTTACGTATTTAGGAGGGGTTGTAATTTACTTATGGAATTTATTTATCGATACGGTTGTACATTGGGTAAATGTGTTTGAAAGTTGTGGTTTCTTCGGTTTGTTTGTTCCCAAACAACACTTATTTTAATGCTGTTGACACCACCGGATTGAATGGTACTGCCAAGGTGTCGAAACCATAATGATATCCGTGGGGCAGCTAATGATGTTGGTATGTTGGATTGTTGGCATTGCTGTTTTTGTATATGAAAATTAGAATTATTGGATTGTTAGTATGGCTGTGGAATAGTATTATAACACATCTTTTGATATATATATAATATCCATATAATATTCATACATACATACATATTTGCATATATATATGTGTGTGTGTATATAAATATATATATGTATTATGTATTTATATACTCCCTTATCTTTCTATAGATAGATAGATAGATAGATAGATAGATAGATGCTTATGTGTATATATATACCTGACGGGCTGCCGCACATTTTCCTGATACCAAATTTCTCTCACAGGTCACAAGCCAACCGTAGGCTAGAGTAGAAAACATGACAGATACCCAACGTATTTGTGCATTGAGATCGAAGTCAGAGCCTTGTGGTTGTAAAGAGAACTCTTAAACTCTTTAGCATTAATGACCGCACCTCTGTCAAATTACTATTACGAAATATAGGAATAATTTGTGATAGGTTTAAGAAATGTTTTACGAAGTATTTTTGGAATTTGGAGTAAACGTCAGTTACCATAGCTCCACTACCATCACCACCACCACCACCACCACCACCACTACTACTACTACTACTACTACTACTACTACTATCATCATGACCATATTTTGCATCTTAAAATTATAACTTCTTGTAAGAGCCAATAACGGAGTCTCTATATGATCACGTGAAGGCGCGTGGCTTAATACTTAGGGTATTCAGTTCACGATCGCAAGGTCAAGGGTTCAATTCCCAGCGACGCGTTGTGTCCCTGAACAAGACACTTTATTTCACATTGCTCCAGTCCACTCAGCTGGCAAAAGTGAGTAGCACCTGTATTTCAAAGGGCCAGCCTTGTCACACTCTGTGTCACGCTGAATTTCCCTGAGAACTACTTTAAGAGTACACGTGTCCGTGGAGTGCTCAGTCACATGCACGTTAATTTCACGAGCAGGCTGTTCCGTTAATCGGATAAACGGGAACCATCGTCGTCGTAACCGACGGAATGCTAGTTATATGATCACGTGACCTGCTAGAAGTAACAGCGAAGTTCTGTTGAAATTATATTCTACCATATAAAGAAAATGATATCTATATTCAACATCGATTCCAAAACATTTCCGGGTTACTGATTTTTCTGAACCAGGGTTTGTTACCTTGGTCAATGAACCCTAAATTAAACAAATTCTAAATTTATTTAAATAATTAAATGAAATACAGGTATCTTCACATCAGAGTCAATTACTGCGAATTACAAGAGTCTCAGGACAATTGCTGTCTGATTTCTTTCAGATCACTATTCAGATGTATTTTTTATGAATATCATCGATTAAAAAAAAAACAAAGTTGATGATATTCATCAAAAATACCTTTCAATAGGCGATTAGGGTTAAGATTAGGATTAGTGTTAGAGTTAGGTTTAGGCTTAAGGCATTTGATTATAATCTTGTTTT
>NC_068984.1:87813050-87823507 GCF_001194135.2 Octopus bimaculoides | reverse complement strand
GTGTGTGTGTGTGTGTGTGTGTGTGTGTGTGTGTGTGTGTGTGTGTGTGTGTGTGTGCGTGCGTGCGCATACGTATAAATATAAAGGAGTGATTTTCTTTTAGACATGTTATTTTGAAAACACAATTGTATCCTAGTTTCATCATTTAATCACGGTTTTTTTATATCTTCGTAAATATGTTGGAGTCATAAACTACATCTTACATGTGCTATCGCATTAATAAACACATTGGTCATTAGTAGCTTGTTCGCCTGTGTTTTTGCTTTTAGTGTTTTTGCTTTTAGTGTTTGTTGTATATTAGCGTTAGCTTAAGGTTTGATATCGAGGTTTTTCGATAATGTATTCATCTCATTTATAATTAGTTTGCAGTAGATTCATATAATACACTTAGAGCACTTTGTGTTATTTTTGATGGATGCCGTATCTAATGGATTTGTTGCATTGTACTTGTGCTTCTATTTTTCTATTAGCCCAATGTACTGGTTACTTAAGCTAGGCACAGTTGATTAGTATCAAATCTATTTTGTGATTTCTTCATCTAGTGATTCCTATTGCAAGAGCATGTAAATGCTCTTTTAAGAAAGAACTTTATCGCCCACATAGTGTTTTTGTGTGGTCATTTGTGTTTCTATAATGCAGTGTCTCTTTGTAATGTCTCTGTAATGCAGTGTCTTTTAACAGTGTCTTTGGGGATTCAAAATCTGTCCTGGGATTCAAAATCTGCTCTTCATTTGAATCTTGAACATCCAGCATTCAGATATGATTTAAAAGCATTTGAGTTGCTATTTTTAGCAGGTAAAGCTTGGTTGGTGTTTGTCAGAGGACATCAGAGATGTTATTTTCTTTATGTGAATGGTTATGTACAGAAATGGTGTCATTGTACTGCTCGAAGTTTTAATTGTATCCAAGTTTTTCTTTTTTTTTTTCGTCCTTCCCCTGTGTCTGCTACAACACTTATATCATCCACATATCTTGTGTATGTCACATGTTTGTGTCTTGCTATTCCATTATCGCAGCTGTTGTGTTGGCCATACAAGTACCACACTCATTTAGCAGAACAACATGTATTTACAACAGGAAGCATTTGCCATGCCCTATACCACAGAACATAAACCAAACCTAGATCGTAAAACATTAGTGGATAACAAATCTATACTTTATAGAATTCCCCACGGAAATAGACGACCATGATGAAAACAACAATAGTGACATAGTACTATACTAAAGTTAACAACATGCAACATGCACTAGTTCCAGATATTGATAGATATCAGACGAATGGTGTATAAATTTAATGGTCAAAATATCTAATTCTAACTGTAAAGACTACACCAACCATATTGGCCGTGTTTACCATAAAGAGGTAGCAACACCACTTTATCCTGGAAAGGTGACCATGGAGATCGGAAAAAAATAGAGTTGAGAAAAATATCTCCGAGGAACGTTAGTTCTGCATGCTAAAAAGGAGGATTTCTAGAAACCCAGCGGGAGAAAAACAAAACCTGTCAAAAGTATGGATAAACCCTAGTATACGACCAATGACTGTCTAGCAATATTGCTCGGGACATGGAAATACCAGAGATGATGAATTAGAACGCTGTAAGATCATTGAAGGTAGAGCTGTTTTATCAAAATATCTTAGTAGGAAAGAGGCAGATAGAGCTCCTCAGGATGGTGGTGGGGCTATTTGAGAGAGAAGCTCTGAATTCAAATCCCTATTGTTCTGTAGGACACTTCGACTGGAAAGGACTGCGAGATGGAAATATTCTCATATGAAACATAAGAGTCTCACTATCTTCTTATGGCATTGGAACTTCTCCACTGAGAAATGCGAGTTTATTTCAGCATAAACAAAAATAGACACGGGTAGCTTTTGGTAGTTGTCAAGACACATAGATACACACACGCATCTCTCTCTATATATATATACACACAAACCACAGGATTCTTCCAGTTTCTGTCTACTAAATCCACATACAAGGCTTTGGTCCACCCGGGGCTAAAGTAGAAGGCGCCTACCCAAAGTGCTATACAGTAGGACTGAATCCAGAAACATGTGGTTGGGAAGCAAACTTCTCATCACGCAACCAGACCTAACAATAAAATTTTGAGTTTCACTTCAAATCTTATGTTGAAACGAAGACAATATGATTGTTATAGTCATTGTAGCCATAAAATACACGCATTAACTCTAATATCCATAATATGTCGAAGTCTTTCATCTTACATTTATAGCTTTTTCACAAACAGTAGACTCAGTAACTTTGTCATAAACGAACGACAAAAGATGTTTGACACTTTATAATAATCTTGTAATAGAGAACATAACTATATGCGCGTGTTTGTAACAACGTTGATGACTGCGTCACAATGTAAGTGTTTTATAGATTATATAAATTCATATTTTTCGGGTTCTCAAAAGTATAGTCAGTTCAGTAAAGAAGAAGCATACTATGCCCTTTTCTACTCAAGGCAAAAAACCGGAAATTTCTGGAGAGGGGGAAGTCGATTAGATCGATTTCAATACGCAACTGGTACTTAATTTTTGGACCTCGAAAGGATGAAAGGCAAATTCACCCTGGGTAGAATTTGAACTCAGAACGTAAAGACAGACGAAATATCGCTAAGCATTTCCCCCGGCGTGCTAACGTTTCTTATTTCTTTATTGCCCATAAGGGGCTAAACATAGAGGGGACAAACAAGGACAGACAAATGGATTAAGTCAATTACATCGACCCCAGTGCGTAACTGGTACTTGTTTAATCGACCCCGTAAAGATGGAAGGCAAAGTCGACCTCGGCGGAATTTGAACTCAGAACGTAAAGACAGACGAAATACTGCTAAGCATTTCGCTCGGTGTGCTAACGTTTCTGCCAGCTCGCTGCCTTAAGAAGCATAATATACCAAGAGTCTAATTATCTTTAGCTATAAATATATGTAGTCTCCTATTTTAGTAACACTGAAGTGTTGGCTCATTTATGTACATTAATCCATCTTTCCCACTTAATTTTCTTAAAAATTAATTGCGGAGATGACTTTAAAATACACTAGAAGAAAAGGAGCAGAAAGAGAGAGAGGGGAAAGGAGAGAGAGAGAGAGAGAGAGGGGGGGAGAGAGAGAGAGGGAGAGAGAGAGAGAGAGAGAGAGAGAGAGAGAGAGAGGAGAAACAGCGTGAGAGCGAGAAAAAGAAAGAAAACGAGAGATTTCGGTTTTCCAGTTGCTTTTTTTTTGTATGAATCATTTAACAGGTGTTCTGTTGAAACTTCACCTGATAACAACAACTCGAAACATGTTCACGGTTTAGCAATTCGTGGTAATTTGATGAGTGAATTGCACGGCAGTAATTGCAGAGGATTACCCTTAATACGAAGTTGAATTTCTGAGATGTGACTGATATATTTCACATGATTGATGCATTGATATATTTAGTCGGGTATCCTCATCTTGGTCCGTGAAGACGAAGGAAATACCACTAAACATTTTTCCCGGCGTGTTATCTATTCTGCCAGCACGCCGCGTTAAACGAGAATAACACATTATTTGGCTGATACAGGGATTGAACTCACACTTACTGGCTATGTTATTCTTAACACTTGCTACTTAATCAAATATTATACCCCATCTGATAATTATGTAATGGAAATAAGAAGCTTTGAGTTTAACTTATTTTGTAGCTGCAGGTTTTATGTTCTTTGTTAATCAAAGCTCCCCTATGGGTTTTCACCCACTTATAAGGCCTGCTGATATTCTTAGTCGTGTTATCTTTCAATGTTGATCCTTACCTATTAACTTAACTTTGTTCCTCAAGGGTTGGTGACCATATTTTTCTGTTCACAAACGATTAGCCATGGTCGATTTTTGTATCTCTTCGTGGATTTAGAACTTTACAATATTCCTCTAGCTTTACTTTTAGGAGAATAGCTGATCTCACCTTTATATTCGCTGCCACAACTTCATGAGATGGATTACATACTTCATGGTCTCTTCTGATGGAAGCTTTGTTAGGAAGAGATGCTCCGAAGAGTAAACCAGCTTTGAATACTGACCTGATGTTTAAACTGCAGATCATCTTACTAAATCTGATTATCTCATGTTGATAAAACACTTATGAGTTTTGATTCTGTAGACAGTTATATGGGTGGTGGAAATCAAAATTCACGTACTTTCTGGTAGCTCTGGGTTTGAGATTTACAAATGTGACTCTACTCTGTGCGAATTGAACTGAAAGTCTTATTGAGTTCCCATGGTTCAGAAGTACTTGCATTTCTTCCGAGTAAGGCCAGTGTATGAAAATATCTTCAACATAGCTTAAACGGCAACGACCCTAAAGCCATTTCCATACATATTTGTTTGTCATCTCAAAGCTAAACATTTTTGCTATCTATGTCAGTACCTAAATACAAGTATGTTGTTTGAACACAGAATGTCAACATGTCTAATAGATTGTCTATTGAGTTACTGATACGTTCTCCAATTGAAAGAACTAATACCAATTTGTCACAAACCTAGGTGAACAGGGTCACCACTTCCAAACTCGATAAGCAGTTGGAATGTATAGGAGTGTCTTTAATTATGCCGACAAACTAGGGCAGAATTTATATACATACATAGAACAGTGACTGGTCTATTAGTAGGTCGATTATATCCATTAGCTATTTGCTAATGGATATAATATTCGGATAATATTCTGCACCCTGACAACCGAGTAAACCTCTTAATTGACTGTTGTTTTCCATGAATTTTCGGGAGATTGTATTACATATACAACGACCTACTGTAATGTTGATTGAAGAGAGATATCACATCTTACTTTCGGTTATCAGAGTTGAAAAGCTTTCCTTCGGTTACCAAGGTTGGACTATTCTTTAACTTGCAGTAGCTATCGCTCCCGACTAAGTTTGCCAGTTCTTCAATCTGTCCATCGACACTAGCGTTTCAGCCTGGCCATCGCCAGTAGTGCGTTGAAATTGTCTACCGACAGTATAATTATACTGGTGTCCCTCTGCAGGAATATCAATTTGCCCTTTTTTATGATATTCAGTTTGAGAGGTTTGCACTGGAGTGCTTGACTTAGTCTTCATCTCAACCTGTCACCCTGTGTTAGGGTATGTTTAAAGGAGCCGACATAACTAGGGCTATTACATCTAAGTTTGGGACCCGCTGGATGGTTGTTACGAAGTCGAGGCCTTTGTTTAGCACTGTTCCTTCAAAGGTACTCACTGACATTTGCTGATGTTGACGATTTGCACTGGTGGATGGTGAACACTGTTATGTCTCATACTGCGGTTTTTCAAACCTTCAAGTTTTCATATTTTGACCTGAGTTTAGTCCTTGGGTCAGTCAAACAATATATACTACCATTCAAGCGGAATATACAAGCGGCGTTACAAGATTGTAACTAATAGGAGAAGTCTTTGGTGTGAACAGTGAAATAAGACAATTTACTTCCTTGGATTTAATAAAGGGGTCGGTTGGAAATTCTGAGAACGTTACAATTACGACAAGCACCCGAAGAAGGCGAGAGAGTACAACGGTCGAAACGTTATGAGTATAAGAACTACGATGAGGACACTAGTTTGAATATATCATTGTATAATAACGAGGTTGGATGTTGCAGTGACTACTATATATATATATATATATATATATATATATATATATATATATATATATATGTGTGTGTGTGTGTGTGTGTGTGTGTGTGTGTGTGTGTGTGTGTGTGTGTCCACACACATCAACGACTGAAACAACTAGAAATAGACAGAAATTTGAGCCTTCTATAAAAAGAATAATCAATGGTTTTAGTCTTACATGTTCTCTAGAAAAAACTTGAGCTTTTTCCCCAATTTGTCTTTAATATAAGGCAATCAAATTGGAACTTAAAGCTTGTAGGTATCTTAAGAAAGAAAAATACGAGGTACTGGAAACCTTAGTTTTGCTGTTGGTTATTGTATAAAAATCTACTAAATTTGCTTACCTAACTTTGGCAGCAATTTTCATTGCTCTATTCTCATTTTTTAGAATCACACTCACACTTCCCTATCTTCTTATATTCAATATTAAATCTTTGTTCTTCTGGCATTTTTTATTTCTTCCCGCAGAAGCAGTTTCTTTTTTTTTTTTCTTTTTAGACTAATTATGTTTGTTTTCTATTACCACTTCCAAGTGGATACCTATTGCTGCTACCATTTTTGTATTATCCTCTTTTACAGGTGCTACCTTGACATATATCTACACATCTACATCCTCCTACACCAACGAGCCAACGTAGTTGTCTCTGTGATGTCGCTCGACCTCCTATAAATAGCAGTTAAAATCTCCCTCAGATTATACTTTACCATCTACAGAAAAAAACACCTTGGATCAAACAGCCCTATTATGTCTGTAAAAAAAAAATGAGATGTTCATAGTTGGAATGCCTTTGATCACAGGTGAATTCAATCAAAGCTGGTCTATCACTCACTGACAACAACGACACCAAGATATGTTTTGTTACTGTTATTGTTCTTGTTGTTGTTATTACTTCGACATTCATTACTTCTGTTGCTGTTATTGTTGTTGCTGCTGCAGCTGCAGTTGCTGCTGTAGCTATTGGTGTCTGCTATTGTCACAGCCACTGCTAATGCTACTGCTGTTGCCGATGCTCAAGCTGCTGCCATCACAGCAGTTAATCATGTTGGAACTGGCTCTGATAATTCAACGTCAATTGCATATTTCGGTGCCAGCTACTGCTGCTCTCAATAAATCACCATTCTTGATAAAAGTAGCACGGCAAATCTGGTAACAAAGTTGTTGCTGCTGCTGCTGCTGCTGTTGTTGCTGGTGGTGCTGGTAGTGTGTGCCGCCACTACTAGAGCTGCTGTCACTATAACCGATACAGTTATAGCCTACAACTACAGCTGCTGAAGTCCCTGCTTTTATTTACAATCCAGCTCTTGAGACTGCAGTTATTGCTACTTACGAGTCAGCAATAAAACCTGTTTGCTAGAAACAGCAGATAAATCCCCGCCAAAATTATAATGTGCCATCTTAAAGGAGAGAAGGAGATAATCATGTAGTCCTAGAAAGATACAATGGTTATAAATGGAAAGATCTTTTGATTACAGGAATCTTCTGTCAAACCTGACTTGGGGCTAAAAACAACAACTGCTGCTATTTATGATGTGGATGTATGTTTCACCACGATGCTGGTGATTTTCTTACTCTTACATGTGTGGTGTCATCTTTACTCAAAACTAACAATGTGCCTCGTACGAACAATTTTATTTCCTTCCCATAAATGAATTACCTCGCTCGCAGTTTTTACATTTTAGAATCGAAGATCTATAAACAAATCGTTTTTCTTCTTTTTATTTTTTGTCTTTATTAGAATTGCCGTACGTTAAAATTCAAAAATTCCCAATTGAAATGTCTGTCTTTCATAATAAAAGAAAACAAAAAAGAAAACTAAACTACCCAACGGCAGTTGTTAGCAACTTTCGAAGAAAAAGGGAGATAAGTAATAATTAATAGCTTAGAGTTAATATACATGCCTAGAGGAAGGAAAGTTTGACCTTTATTTGTAGGCAAACGGCAACTATAGAGGGAACATATTTTGGTCTGTTAGCTCAACAATTATTTATATCTCTTTCTACGCGCTGAATTCTTTGTCATGTTCAAATTATTTGTTACTATTCGACAATATTGGATAGGCGATATTATGTTAATGAGGCCTAGCAGACAGAAACATGCTCATAGTCGTCCCTTGCCTGTAAAGATCTTACTTCTCTTTCTCTAAACAGGTAAATATATTTTGAGATATCTTGAAGTTGTCTTCCCTTTCCTTTAAGAATCACTAGCTTTGCCTCTAGGCTTTTGTTTTCTTCTTCTGACTAAGAGGAATATTTCAAGTAAATTAAGCATAAAAATTCTTTTGTGTACAACATTTATACATCACTCCATAACTTAGTTAACCCCATTCAAGTCCATTGGCTTATATAAATCATCTCTCTCTTATTCGCAGAATCGTTAGCACGTCGGACAAAATGTTTAGCAGCATTTCTTCTGGCTATTTATGTTCTGAGTTCAAATCCGGTTTAGTTCAACTTTGCCTTTCATCCTTTCGAGATCGTTGAATAAAGTACAAGTTAGGTATTGGCGTTGATGTAATCGACTAATCTCTTAGCTAAAATTTCTGGCACAGAAATTTGAATGAATTATTATTATTATTATTATTATTATTATTATTATTATTATCATTATTACTTTATGTTTGACTTTTGCTTTACATTTGTAGAAGTTGGCTCCGAGTCTCACCCAGAGACCTCCAGAGACAACAAGTTAGAAGTCCGTTTTTTAAAAAACTTGAGATTACATAGAAAGTATTCTGCGTAGGATATGGGCAGTTCCCATGAGTACTATCTTTTGAATTTCTGCCATTTTGGGGTTTCCTGGTATCTAAGCTAGGTAGCAATCAGCCACTTTTGCTATCATTCCCAGGGCACCTATGACAACAGGTATTGTTTTAGTCTTCAGGTTCCACATTTTGCTAATTTCTATTTCAAGATCTTTATACTGGCTCAGTTTTTGGTAGGTCTTAACAGACACGTTTATATTGATTGGGTATTTCGTTTGCCGTTACGCTCTGAGTTCAAATTCCGGCGAGGTCGACTTCGACTTCGCCTTTCATCCTTTCGGGGTCGATAGATTAAGTACCAATCAAGTACTGGGGTCGATGTAATCGACTGTCCCCTCTCCCAAAACTGCTGCCCTTGTGGCAAAATTTGAAACCATTATTATTATTAAGGATAAGTTGAAACAATCGCTAAAATCCCTACAGCTTAATTTAATATCTTGCTTAGCACGATCTGAGAGGCGTAAATTGTGTCATGATGCATCTAAACAGTTTGAGTTGAAGAAGCAGAACAATAAAATAATTACATGCTGCAATCAACAGACACGTATGTCCAATCCCAGGCAAAATCAAAATCATTATTATCCCCATTGTTACTTCATAGTAAAATCCATGTCTAGACTCAAAATTACATTTATTCATCCATCGCAAATAGTTGCAGCTTCGTTTACTTTAATCCTTTTTCTTTTTAAATCCTTTCCTTCAAACACCTATACGTCGAAATCGACGGGAATGACCATCGTTAGGGAGGTGAACTGGCAGAATCGTTACCTTGCCGAACAAAATGCGTAGCAGCATTTTTTCCGGTTTTACGTTGTGAGTTCAGGTGCCGCCGCGGTTGACTTTGTTTCTTCTTTTCAGGATCGATAAAAAAAAGTACCAGTTGAGTTCTGATGAAAACAAGCTTTTACACTAAATACAGAATGTGCAACCAGCACAATGAGACAGTTCACCACATCATCTCTGGCTGTCCAGTTTTAGCCAGATTTGAATATACATACAGACATGAACGAGTAAGCACTCATGTCCACTGCAACATGAAAACTAACAAAAAATGATAAAAACATGTACCAAAAAACATGTGCATGACAATATCCAGGCCACAATCATCTGGGATATACCTCTTCTAACTGACAAATCAAAGTTAATTGTCCAGGCATCAAGCATTCGAAAACTACCTGCATACTGATAGACATTCCAGGCCTTTCTGACCAAAATACATTGCCCAAAAGAGGTGGAGAGATTTTCAAAGTACAAAGATCTCGAGATTGAAGTATTTAAGATGTGGAGAATAAAGGCGAAAGCAATACTAGCAATAACTGGAGTACTGGGTATGATAAAAAAAAAAACGTATGAATGGAAACGTAGAAGCTATATCTGAACACTCAACACTACTCAATATCCAAAAAATAGCCCTGCTAGAAACAGCCCACATTCTATGCAAGACACTATCAATTCAATTGGACAATCCAAGTATAATAATCTACAAACACAAGGTACACTCTACATAGCAAATATCTCAAAAGATGCACAATCCTCGCAACATTTACTCTGCAGGTCGGATACCCAACAGAAAAACACAACTCGCATTACACACATAGTACACAATACAAACACTAATACAACAGAACATTGCAAACGAACTCCATGGCAAAACAAACTGATGCAATGCGATATCGAGAAGAGTTTGTACGCTCCCAACAACAAAAATAATTAAAAAAAACAAGAATACAATACTGCATACACCTCAGTAACACGTGGGAGTATGCAGTAGAACTTTGCTTGAAACTATCAAGTCTCAAATAATAATAATAATAATAATAATAATAATAATAATAATAATAATAATAATAATAATAATAATAATAATAAATTAAATTAAATTAAAATTAAAGAAACTAGTATGAATGAACGCGACACTCTCCCCAAAATTCGCAATTCTAACCAAAACCTGAAAATAATTGGTAAAATCCGCCTTGCACTTAAGGATATAATTTCAGCTAATGATGTTGATATTACAGATCTCAACCACCTGTACTATGCATCCGCAAGAATCTCAACGATT
>NC_068984.1:87802234-87808817 GCF_001194135.2 Octopus bimaculoides | reverse complement strand
TAACCAGTTGAGCATGTCCCTTGGTGGCTGATGATATGTGCATCTCTGATCATGAGCAGAAGTAGTGGGGGAGCATTATAGCCATGTGTTGAGAGGAATTCTTTGGGGTTTGAATAATTCACCTTTGGAAACATGGATGTTTTGCTCAATATCCTTAAACAAGCCTTATTCAGGAACCTTTTGAACGGGATGGGATACTCGACCTGAAGGAAATTCTAACTGGGCCCCACCTGCGAGGTCAAGCGCTGTTTATCTTGATATGAGATCACCATGTCGCGCACATATGGTTGTGATGCATGTGCCTGGTGTACCCTTATCAGACGGGTAGTCATGATGGGTATAATGGGTTTCATATATTTTACCCCAGTGTCACTTTGATGGCATCCACTGCTCTCTCACTCAATAATAATAATGATAATAATAATAATAATAATAATAATAATAATAATAATAATAATAATAATAATAATAATAATAATAATAATAGTAATAATAATAATGTATATTGTTTTTGTACATCTATGATTACATTGTGCAATTTGGTCACGAGTAGAAGTAGTGGAGGAGTTTAGTGGCTCTCATGGCTTTTGATCTTAAATGACTGGGAGAGTTATCATGTACATTGTTTTGTCTTGGTATAAAAGATGAGCTACAGCAAATATTCTGCTCAATACCACAGATATGCTTGTCAGTTGTTTGACCTTAATCAATTTAGCATGTCCCTTGGTGGCTGACGATATGTGCATCTCTGATCACGAGCAGAAGTAGTGGGGAAGCATCATAACCATGTGTTGAGAGGAATTCTTTGGGGTTTGAATAATTCACCTTTGGAAACATGGATGTTTTGCTCAATATCCTTAAACAAGCCTTATTCAGGGACCTTTTGAGCGGGATGGGATACTCGACCTGAAGAAAATTCTAACTGGACCCCCAACTGCAAGGTTATGCACTGTTTATTTTGATATGAAATCACCATGTCGAGCACATATGCTTGTGATACATGTGCCTAGTGTACCCTTATCGGACTGGTAGTCATGAGGGGTATGTTGATCTTCGTATATTTGTGTCATTTTGACGGCATGCGTTGCTCTCTCACTCAGTAATAATAATTATAATAATAATAATCCTTTCTATTATAGGCACATGGCTTGAAATTGTGGGTAAGGGTCTAGTCGATTACATCGGCCCTAGTGTTTCACTGGTACTTAATTTATCGACTTCAAAACGGTGAAAGGTAAAGTCAACCTCGGTGGAATTCGAACTCAGAATATAGCGACGGGCGAAATACCGCTAAGCATTTCGTCCAGCGTGCTAACGATTCAACCAGCTCACCGCTATGTAATAATAATAATAATAATAATAATAATAATAATAATAATAATAATAATAATAATCATAATAATAATAACAACGAATAATAATAATATGACGATTTGAAGTGGAAAAAAAACTGAACAACTTTGACAATTTGAAGTGGGAAATACTAAGTTTGCGGTCAATGAAGAGAGTTGACGTGGTACCAACAGGAAATGGCGCACTAGGAAGTATCAGCACCCAATTACCATTATGCCTCATAAAGATTGGTACAAATGCAAAGGTAGAACAGCTACAAAAATCAGCATTGCTTGGAGCTGCAAGAATTCTTCGCAGTGTTCTTGAAGCATGAGCAGTAAGCAAGAGTCACCTCAGTCTGCTGGCCGTGGACAGCTGACACTTTCCATCATACCCAGCAAAATAAGCCGTGAGTTTGCATCAAATGATAATAATCATCATAATAATAATAATAATGATAATGATGATAATGATGATAATGATGATAATGGTTTCCAATTTTGCCACAAGGGCAGCAATTTTGAAGGAGGGGATGAATCAATTACATCGACCCCAGTGTACTTATTTTATCGATCCTCAAAGGATGAAAGGCAAAGTAGACCTCGGCGGAATTTGAACTCAGACGGTGCAGACAGATGAAATGCCGCTAAGCATTTTGTGCGGCGTACTATTGCAAAGAGGCATGATCAGCGATACCGTCCTCAGTTCTTGATTAGTATTATTGAAGCGCCACCTGAAAAGAGGAAAGCTAAAGCCAGTATCGGTAGGAATTCAGCTCAGTCATTAAAACAGGTAATTAAATATTACAAAGCATTTTGACTGTCGCTGCTCTACTGATTCTGTCACGCATCTCTGATAATAATGATGAATTTTTTCATAAACACAAGGCCTTAATCGGAATAAAGCTTGAGAAGAGGAGAAAATTGACTGTTATACCGCCCACTGTTTGATAGATACTTATTTAATCGATACTGAAAAGTAAAAGACAGAGGTGACTCAGTGACAAGTGATTTAAACTCAGAATGTAATGGTAGTTAGTAAATATCGCAGGACATTTTCTCTGACACTCTATCGATTCTGCTATCCACTACCTTTCTAATGCAAATAACTATAAAGAAAAAACAAAACAAAATATGCACAGGTTGCCCGACACCCAGGGTAAAAATGGTTAAACACTCTCCGAACTAATGAGGGTTCAAGAGAAACAGCGCAAAGATATATGGAAAATCTCAAACTGTGATTCTGAATCTAGTTGACTTTCCAGAAATCCTACATGCCTGAGTTCTCATGTGTAAAATAAATATAAGCAGAACAAGTACGAGCATTCAGATTACATGTGGTATACTATTACTAAACACTTAAGATTAAATTTGGAGCTGGCGTGATAACGGTATGTAAACTTATTGTAACTAGAACCATGTCTATTTTTGACACCTCACAACACAGCTATTATTAGATTATGATAGACAGTTTGAATCAACACAACTATTAATAGATTATGATATGCAGTTTCGGGAGCCTCTATGTGGTCATTTTGATCGGCTAGAAATAGTAACTAAATCTTCCTCTTCCCCCATCATATCTTACACATTGTGTAATGTATTGGGTTAGCAACTAAGTTCCCGCCGTTTTTTAAATTTTGGAATTTATTGCGTTTTAAAATTTTGGAATCTATTTTTTTCGAGAATTCTATTTTTGAATCATTTTGGAATCTATTTTGTTTTTGTTTCCAGTTAATTTTAGTTAATTTTTGTTTATTTTCAGATCATTAAAATGGAATGTCAAGTTAAGAAAGACGAGCATTTTCGACACCTCCTTTTTGCCTTTAATCAAGGTTCTAAGGCCGCAAAAGCTGCTCGCGACATTTGTGCTATGTATGGAGAGGGTGCTATAGCTGAAAGAACCGTTCGTGATTGGTATGCCAAGTTCAAAAATGGAAATTTTGACCTCAAAGACGTACCTCGTTCTGGCCGTTAGTTGAGTTCGATGAAGAGCGATAAAACTAACTTTTGCACGAAAATTATCGTCAAACAACAAGGGAACTGGCAGAGAAAATGGAATGCTCCCACACTGCTATAGAGAAGCATCTTCACTCGATGAGAAAGGTTCAGAAGTATGGAGCATGGGTTCAGCATGCTTTAAGTGACAACAACAAAAATCAACGAGCTACAATCTCCGTTGGTTTGCTTACTCGTCACCGCTCAACTCATGGACACAAGTAACGATTTCTTTACCAAATTGTTACTGGCGACGAAAAATGGTGCCTGTACATCAATATGAAGCAGCGTAAGGAATGGCTTAATTCCGGTAAACAAGCGACACCGCGCGTGAAACAAGATCTTCATCCGCATAAAACGATGTTGTGCGTATGGTAGGACTGGGAAGGGATTATCCTTTACAAATTGCTTGAACGGAATCAAACGGTCAAAGCGGAACTATGTTCAACAGATGGAACGACTCAACACGGTTATTCAAGAGAAAAGACTTAATCGGCAGCATGGGGTTCTTCTGCTGTACGACAACGCCCACCCTCATACCGCCAATATGACCAAGGAAACCATTCAAACGCATGGCTGGGAAGTGCTGCCACACCCGCCGTACTCTCCTGATTTGGCACCAACGGATTTCCACCTCTTTCGATCGCTTTGAAATGCTATGCGTGTAGTTTCGTTCAATACTGATGCAAAATTGAGAGATTGGTTGGATCAATTTTTCGAGTCGAAATCGGGTGATTTCTACCAACGAGGTAGTGAAAATCTTGAACTTTGGGATGAAGTTGTGAACAAGGGTGAATAAATTATTGATTAATTGTTATTTTTTATTAAACCTTTTAAAAAACTTAAATTTAGTTGCCAACCCAATACTTCGTATACATAATGCTTGAAGAAATATGAGGGTATGTCTGGAATATTTGATCTTAGTGGAAGAACTTGCTAGAAAACTGAGGTTTGTTAGATTTACAACCCAGTAAAATTATTACTGAACCAAAAAGAGTGTACCCTAACAAGAAGATCAACCCAAGAGTAGACAAAATCCAGTGAAAAGCAAAACAAAAATAAATGCTAAAAGCAACATAACCGAAGATAGGATTCAAATGAAAAGAAAACTATTGACAAATGCCCTGGGTTCAGAAATTGTCCGAGAAGAAAGTAATTCCGATAAACAAACGCTTCTATTGCCAAACCTATTCTGTGGTCATCTTCAAAAGATGGAGTTGAAACCAACAGATGTGAAATCTTCGATAATTATCATAACTGCCAAAGTGAGAAATATAGGTTTAGGTAGGTCATCGGAAATAAGCAGTACTAAATGTTAGAAAATCAAGGTAAAGTTGAAAACTTCTGGCTAGATATGTTCAGTATGTGTTAAGAGATCATTAACTGAATTTATCAAAGGTACACGTAATATCACTCAGTAGGGTTACACATGAAACCTAAATAAAGAGGTATTTAAATATCAGGTCATCCCATAAGTTCTGTCCGAGTTTACCTTTTATAAAATTGAATGAAATTTAATAGTATTTTAGAATGTCTAATGGAATTTAAAATTATTTTTATGCATTTGTGTTCATTTAAACTAATTAAATATTATTTTACAGAATAATAGAATTAAAACTTCTTTGATTAAAACCCTTTCTAACATGGACGTATCCAAAGAGCATTTAAGACACATAATGCTTTATGAGTACAAAAAGGAAACTCTGCAGCCGAAGCGACTCGAAACATATACTCAATTTATGGGAAAGAATGCTTGAATGAAAGAACTTGCAGAAGATGGTTTGCAAAATTCAGAAGTGTAGGTTTCAGCCTTGAAGATGAAGATCGAACAGGATGTCCAGTTGAGTTTGATAATAAGCTCCTTGAGGCATTACTTGAAGAAAATCCTGCATTATCAGTTGAAGAATTGGCAAAAAGCTTAGTTCAAACCATACAACTGTTCATCGTCATATTCAACAACTTGGAAAGGTTCCTAAACTTGGAAAAGGGTGCTTCATGAATTGTCTGAAAGCAACCTCAAATCCCGAGTTGACATCTGCTATTCTATCCATTCTCGCGAACTCTTTCACCCTTTTTGGATAAACTTGTGACTGGTGACGAAAAATAAACGCCTTAAACAGTGACTTGGTAAAAGGGAAAAAGCTCAACCACAACCGAGAAGGGAACTTCATGGAAAAAAGGTTCTTCTCTCTATCTGGTGGGATTGCAACGGAGTAATTCACTTTGAACTGTTACCACCTAATGCAACAATCAATGCTCAAGTCTACTGTCAGCAATTAGAGCGTTTGAGACAAGCTTTGAAGTAAAATAGACCCGCTTTAGTGAATCTAAAAGGAGTGATGTTTCATCAGGACAATGCGCGACCCCACACTGCATAGATCACATCACAGAAGATCCAAGAGCTTGGTTGGGTGAAAATTCCTCATCCACTTTATTCTCTCGACCATGTTCCTTCAGACTACCATTTGTTTCGGAGTTTACAGAATCATTTGGGGACATAACTTTCGCAAGCCAGGAGGAGGTCGAAACTGACATTTCAGAGTTCTTCGATTAGAAACCAAAAGAAGTTTTACATTGATGGGATTAAAAAGCTTGTAAACAGATGGAAGGAAGTCATAGATAATCAGGGAAAGTACATTGATGATTAAATTTCAACACTTGTTTTCTTTATTCAAAATTCGGACAGAACTTATGGGATGACCTAATAGTTATTGTTCAGTAATTTTTATGTTCGACACATTGACTTCTGGATAATATAACTATTGACTTCTGGTAACGGGGAATGTCGTGTTCCTGAATGAAACTTTACCGAACCCAAGGTTACATCAGAGTTAATAGAAAAAAGATCGGAGAGAACTCCCAACGACACTCTTGAAATAGTGAGATCCACCTCGACGCAAGAAATCTGCACAGATACAGATCTTAGGTGGTCAGCTTGGAGGTCCTCATACCATTCGCAGTGAAAGACTTCGCAAATATCAACTACAAAATATTAATGATACATGAGTTCTCAAGGGCGATTGACCACGGGTAAATGAACAGGAAAGCAAGTCTCCAGGTGATGTGGTCCTTAGTAGGGCATACGGGTGATAATCTATGAGGAGGAGATATAGTTTTCACAAAAGGTGGTTGATTTTATTGCTTTTCAGCTATTGGAAGTGCGAGCAATGGATTTGTAGTTGAAAATGTCAGAAAGATGGTACTTCTTGTGGAATTGGTCACACTGTGGTGTACTTCCAAGGGGCATATATATA